>NC_050464.1:20559344-20669344 GCF_903995425.1 Onychomys torridus | reverse complement strand
GACAGGAATGCTAAGATCTTGGGCCACTGAAATCTGGGGTTGGTGTCAGTTTCTGTCCCCAGATGGTTCATTCATTACTTGAGCAGTATTCTGAATGTGACTTCTTCCGTGGTACCCAAACCCATCAATCATTCTGAGGGTAGTGCTAGCTCTTGCATGCTGTGAAATGAAATCCTCTTATGGCTAACTGAAAAACAGGAAAAGCAAGAGACTAAGGAAGTATAAGATGAGGGTGCGGGGTTGGGGATTTAGCTCAGTGGTAGAGCACTTGCCTATCAAGCACAAGGCCCTGGGTTCAGTCCTCTGCTCTTGGAAAAAAAAAAGACAAAATAACAAGAGTGGCCAGGACTACCAAGTGAGTTCCAGGAAAAGGCGCAAAGCTACACAGAGAAACCCTGTCTCAAAAAACCAAAAAATAGAAATAAAAATAAATAATAAAAAAAATGATTGTTTGTTTGTTTTTTGAGACAGGGTTTCTCTGTTTTGCCATGGCTGTCCTGGAACTCGCTCTGTAGACCAGGCTGGCTTTGATCTCACAGAGACCTACCTGCCTTTGCTTTCTAAGTGTTGGGATCAAAGGCATATGCCACCATACACTGCACATATAAAATGCTTTTAAACATTCCAGGATAGGGAAAAACAATTGTTTTCTTAGATTGAGTCTGTCTGCTGAGGTGGGGAAATGTGGGACTTGTGAGCAATCATACAAGTCAAGGTGTTAAAAAGATAAAGGCATACTTTCCTCTTTGGGTCTGTTCTCTGCAATAAACTGTCACTTGTCTGTGGTTCTCAGGTATAGTTTATAATGGCCTTTGCTTTCTGTTGAAATAACACCATGACTCAATAGCATCTTATCAAACATTATTGCCACTAAAGGCATTGCCTTACTGTACACTCAAGTATAGTTTAATGATACCCCAGTATAATACTGCACACTGATGTGCCTTAGTTATGGTTATTTTATTCCTAATTAGCACATTAATTTAGCCTTCTCTACTTCACATGCACTTGTATTTCTTTTAAAAGTTATTTTCCCTTTTTATTTAAAGTAAATGAGGCATTGTGTGTTTGCATTGTATCTATTAAGCACATAGCTTATGCAGTTCTCATTCATTATACAAAGAGTGACTAGCAAATCGCCTGGCACATTTTTTAAAAAATACCTTTATTGAGATATAATTCATATACCATACAATTCTCCCACTTAAAATGTGAGATTCAGCGGCTTCTAATAGGTGCGGAGAATTGTGAAAGCACCAGCACAAGCAATTTGAGAACATTTCCATTACCCCAAAAAGGAACTCTACACTCCTTAGCCATCACCACCTCAAACCCACTTCCCAGTCCAAGCAAATACTCATGCATTTTCTCACTCTAGAGAGATGCCTGTTCTAAATCTTTCATGCAAAAGGAATCATACAATGTGTGCGGTTTGGTGACTAACTTCTTTGATGAAGCATAATGTTTTCAGGGCTTATTTATGTTGTAACAGGGATAGGTACTTAGGATGGTTGTTAGTCTTAATGGTCAATTTGAGAGTCACCCAGCAAAGAGAGTCTCAATGAGGAATTGTCTAGATCAGATTGGCCTCTGGGCATGTCTATGGAGGATTGTCTTGGATGCCTCAATTGATATGGGGAGACCCAGCATACTGTGGGTACCATCGACCTCTGGTTTGGGGCCCTGGACTGTATAAGAATAGGAAAAGATACCTGGGCAAGAGGCATGCCTGCGTTCATTTCTCTCTGCTCTTGATGTGACAAGTTGCCTCAAACTCCTGTCTTGACTTCCCTGTGATGATGGACTATAACCTGGAACTGTGAACTGAAATAAAGCCTTGCTTTTCTAAGTTGCTTTTCGTCAGGGTATTTTATTACAGCCACAAAAATGAAACTTGGATAGTATTTCTTTTTTTTTTTTTTAATCACCAAATAATAGTCTGTTGTACAGAGAGACCCTATTTTAGTTATCCATTTATCAAGTAATGGTCAATTAAGAGATTTCTGCTCTTTATCTATGATGAATGAGGCTGTTACAAACATTCCTGTAAAGTGTCTCTGGAGACAAATGTTTTCATTTCTCTTTCATCCTTCTTTCCTCCTTCCTTCCTTCCTTCCTTCCTTCCTTCCTTCCTTCCTTCCTTCCTTCTTTCCTTCCTTCCTTCCTCCTTCCCTCCCTCCCTCCCTCCCTCCCTCCCTCCCTTCCTTCCTTCCTTCCTTCCTTCCTTTCTTCCTTCCTTTCTTTCTTTCTTTCCTCTGTTTTTAAGACCAAGTCTGGCTATATAGCCCAAGCTATCCTTGAACTTGCATTGATCCTCCTGCCTTGGCCTCCAGTACTAGGATACAGGAAAGCATCACTGATCCTAGCCTTTTTTTTTTTTTATTTCTCTTAAATGAAATGCCTAGGAGTAGAATTGCTGGCTTCTATAGCATCTCCACGTTTAACTATTTAAGAAACTCTTTTATTTTGTTTTGATGAGTGGCCGAATGCGTCATTTTATGTACTCATTAATAGTATACAATACTTCAAATTTCTTTACACCCTCAACAACACTTTTCAGTATATATAAATACACACACACACACACACACACACACACACACACACACACACACAATTACCCAATGGTGCTAGGGGTTGAACCAATGGCATTCTTGTATGCTAAACCATTGAGCAATGACCCTAGCCCTTCACTGGGAGATTCTAGGCAAGTACTCTACCATTTTGCCACCCTTGGTGCCCCACTGGGTGATTCTAGGTAGGTTCTGAGCTATATTCCCAGCATGCAGACTTAAAATAAGTTTGATACACAGTATCCTTAAACTGCCCATGCTAGCCTCAAACCTTCTAGCATTCCCAGACGAGTCTTCAACTTTTAATCCTCCTGCCTCAGCTTCCTAGCTGGGATTATTGATGTATACCACCATGCCTAGTTTTGTTGTTTTTTGTAGGTATAATCATTCCCGTAGATATATAATGGTATATGATGGTGGCATTTTTGCTTTTATCTTGAGGGTTCCAGGGTCTTTCCCAGGCCAACCACATATTCTACACTGAGCTCTGTGCTCCTATTCCTGACTGTGTGTGTGTGTGTGTGTGTGTGTGTGTGTGTGTGTGTGTGTTTAAAATAGGAATACATTGATCAATTAATACAAGGTTAAGAACAAATATTCTGATTTGCAGGCTTTTCTAGGACTCAATTGGCAATTGTAGATTGCCAACCATAACTCTAACTCCAGAGGATGGGATGCCCCCTTTTGACCTCTGCAAGCACTGAGCACATACATATATAAACGCAGGCCAAAACATACATAAAATAAGAAAATGAATAAATCTAATTTTAAAAAGAGGCATGCATTGAATAATGCATGATAAATGGCAATGCTTATGAGGAGTAATGGATGATGGACTATATTTTGGTGGGGTAGGGAGTACTGGCATTAAACCCAGAGCATTGTAATGTCAGGCAAGCATTCCACCACTGAGCTCTTTTTACTTAGTTAATACAGTTCCTGCATGTGCCAATGCGTCCCTCTTTTGGCCATGCACTGACTATGGAGCAACATGTTCTTTTCAAAGATCTGAGGTGTATTATTACAGCCTTTTGATCCCACAAAAGCACTGGTACAAATACAACTTGGCTTCATTCTGCACCAAGCAACAGGAAAGCAATGCACACACTGAGCAGTCAGGATGGTGGTGGCTTTTGAAAGGACGATGTTAGTAGCGTGAGAGGGCTGAGACTTGGCTGGATGGTGTTAGGGGCTGATCCAGTCAGAATCCTATGGATGCTAAGGTCACAGAACACACAGACACCTCACAAGCTACCTGGTCTGGTCCCTCCTACACTGGAAACGTGTCTCTGTAGGACCCTAAGAGATGGCGCCTCCTGAGACAGTCCTGGTGATGGGAACCTTTCTCCTATGGGGGATTCTGTTTCACTCCCGGAAGCCTCTGGTCCCACCAGGTATGGCGGTGCTTATCTGTAATTCCAGCTTTCTGCAAAGTTGAGACGAGAGGATACACGGAGAGACCGTGGAAGAGCAAAACCAAACAAAAATCAACAGGTGTGGTGGTTTCTCGTCTGTAACCCAGCACTTGAGAGGTGGAAGTGGGAGAATCACGAGTTCCAAGCCATCATCAGCTGCATAATGAGTGGCAGGCTAGCCTGGGCTACATGAGACTGGGTGGCAAGCAGACAAAAACTTCTGATCCTTACAATGTTCTATCTTATCCTGAGATTTACAGAGTGCTCTTGGATTTACCTTTCCCAGAACTTTTGTTCCAGCGACAGCATTGTCAGGAAAGCAATTTGTGAGGAAGAGCAATCATTAAAACGGCCACTTACAATGTTCAATGTCCTGCAAAACTGCAGAAGCTAACTTCCAAAGCTGCCATACGCCAACCACCCCCACACATTAAAGCTATGGAAATGAAAGGTGCCAAACGCGAGCATTTTCCTGCGCATCTAAATTATGTCAAGTGTTGAGGAGTCCAGACAGTCAGGAAAATTCTCTGATTTATCTGTTTGTTGAGACAAGGGCTCCTGTAGTCCAAGTGGATGACCTTGAACTCTGGGTCCTTCTGCCTCCACCTCCTGAGTGCTGGTATTATAGGTGTGTGCACCCATGCCTGGTTTATGTGATGCTGGGGACCGAATGTGGCAGCTTCCTGAATGTCTTAGTTTGCTTTCTATCTTGTGATAAAGATCATGACCAAAAGCAGCCTGGGGAGGAAAGGGGCTATTGGGCTTTCATATTCCAGGTCATAGTACACTGAAGGAGGCCAAATCAGACCCTAAAGGCAAGAACCTAGAAGCAGAAACAATGGAGGGATGATGCTTCCTGGCTTAGTCAGCCTGCTTGCTATCTTATACAAGCCAGGACCATCTGCCCAGGGGTGGACACCACCCACAGTAGGCTGGGTCCTTCCACATAAATCATCAGTCAAGGGCTAGAGAGATGGCTCAGTGGTGAAGAGCACTGACTGCTCTTCCAGAGGACCCAGGTTCAATTCCTAGCACATGGCAGATCACAACTGTCTGTAACTCCAAGATCTGACACCACCACACAGACACACATACAGGCAAAAACAACGATGCACATAAAATTTAAAAATTAAAAAAAAAAAAACAATCATCAATCAAGAAAATGCCCCCCCCCACCCCCAGGGTTGCTTACAGGCCAGGAAGCAATTTGCAAATTAGCTAGCTCACTAGGCAAGCCCTCCACCTGGCAAGCCACATCCCCAGTCCTCTGACTATGGAGAGAACAGTTCCTAAGCTGAATTGCTCACCTCTAGGATTTACTTAGGGTTAAATTTCGCAGCTGTGGTGAAAATAAGTAGTAACCAGCATGTGCCTTTATGTGTATTATTTCCTCTGCCTCCCAGGCTCCCCGTCTTTGCTTATCAGTTACGCCCAAACTCTTGGTCACATTAAATCCCGATTTCCTGTTAAAAGTTCTCTCTCTCTCTCTCTCTCTCTCTCTCTCTCTCTCTCTCTCTCTCTCTCTCTCTCTCCCTGTCTCTCTCTTTGACACAGAGTTGCATTAGTTAGCTCAAGCTGGCCTAAAAAAAACCAATTCCTTCTCTCTCAGACTCCCAAGTACCGGAATTACATCCCTGCCTCATCTGTCCCTCTCCTGATATTACTTTATGTTTAAAGCCATTTGTATTCTCGTTTCTCTGACTAAGAAGAAAACTTTTTAGAGGAGATTTAGGGGCTGGGCACAGTGACATATGCCCTTAATCTCAGTGCTGGGGAGGCAAAGGCAGGTGGATCTCTGTGAATTTGAGGTCTGCCTGGTCTATATAGCAAGTTCCAGGACAGCCAGGACTACAGAGAGAGACTCTGTCTCAAAACAAACGAACAAACAAACAAAAAATGAGATCTAGGGGCTGGGGGTAATGTAGCTCAGTTGGTAGAGTGCTCACCTAGCATGCAGGAAAGCCTGGCTTCAATGCCTAGCACTGCATAAGCCAGGTGTGATGAGGAACATCCTCTTACTTGGGAGGTGAAGGCAGGAGTTCTTGGCTACACAATGAGCCTAGGTTATGTGAGACCCTGAGGGAAGGAAGAAAAGATCTAAGTATGTTTGCTTATATGAGAAAGAGAGAGAGAGAAAGACCAGATCTAAATATGTAGGTTTGGACATGTTCATGTCCTTTCAAAAATGTAATGCTTTAATGCTTTACATGGCATACAGTAAGTGTTTAATAAATATGCATTGAATAAGCCAATTACACATAGATGACTACTCCATATTTCCTGAGGTTTTGGGGTGGGCACTGAGATTGAATCCAAGGACCTATACATGCTAGACAAGATGTCTACCACTGAACTACAGTCTTAGCTTTTTTCACTTTTTATTTTGATACAAGGTCTCATCAAGTTGTTCAGGCGGACTTGAACTCTTTCTGTGGTCCAGGCAGGCGTGGAAGGGAATCCTCCTGCTTCAGACTGCTGAATCGCTATGATTACAGGCCTGGGTCACTATACCCTGAAATTTTATTATATTATTTTATTATCAATTTTAAAGAGATGTACGTTTGATATTTTAAAAAAAATTATGTGTATGTGTGTGAGTGTGGGGGTATATGCACATGAGTACAGTGTTGTGGAGGCCTGAGCATTGAATACTCTGGAAGTGCAGTTACAGGCAATTGTGAGCTACCCTTAGTAGGTGCTAGAAATTGAACTTGGGTCCTTATGCTCCTAAATACTGAGCCATCTCTCCATCCCCTGCAATTATATTCTTAAATCTAGTTTCTACATATCTAATGTGAAGTTTAAAGGACTATCCTCTAAGATTTCTTATGGACCTGGATTTAATAGTCATCGTGTAAAAAACTCTAAATAGTTATTATTTAAAACATTGAAAAATTACACTTGTTTATTATGTACTTGTGAGTATGCAGATGTGTGTGGGCACATGTGTCTTAGTGTACATGTTGGGGGACAGAAGACAACTTGTGGACCTCATGAGGGTCCCAGGGATTGAACTAAGGTCTTCAGGCTTGGGAGCAAGTGTCTTTACCCTCTGAGCCATCTGATAGGCCCAACAATTTGTTTGAGGTCAGATAGACATGAAAACATAACCCACACTTACCTGGTTGTTTGTTTCTGTCTGAACTGGATAGTCTTGAAGCATATGACTTGGAAAAATCAGGTCTAGAAGGCATTTATAACTTCCCTATAGTAATAAGTAGAAAAATGACATTACTATAAACATTCTAATCCATTGCATACTGCTTTTTTTTCTTACCTATTTTTTCTTATTTAGCTATCTTGTCAGTCTTTTAGGCAGGACTAGCATTTTTATCTTAATTAGACAATTATACATCATGACACACTAATTTGTTAACCTATGTTCACAAATCATTTAATTACCACCGCTGGCTTTGATGTGTTGTTATTATTCAGTTATGGGAGTAAACAATTCAACAGCTAACAGGAGGAAACTCATTATTTTCAGAGATATATTGTTATTTTCAATGTTTTAAAAACACTTTAATCAAAACTTAAAAAATACTTTAATCAAGACTGAAAAAAAAACTTCACATTGTTCTTCTAAGAGCAGTTTTAATGTGGACAGTTATTTGGGCATATCTAACTCTCCATTTCACGTACTTATTCTTTTCACAATAAATAGGATTCCTGTGTGATATACATGTGTGTTTGCATGTGGATACACACACATGTGTGGGGAGACCAGAGGTCCATGTCTGTCTTCCTCAATTGCTTCTTCTTTTTTTTTTTTTTTTCAAGACAGGGCTTTTCTGTGTAGTTTTGGCTCCTGTCCTGGATCTCATTCTGCAGACCAGGCTGGCCTCGAACTCACAGAGATGCACCTTGGTTCTGCCTCCCGAGAGCTGGCATTAAAGGCATGTGCCACTGCTGCCCGGCTTCTCAATTGCTTCTTTGCAAAGTATGTTTGAGACTGGATCTCCCACGGAACTGAGAGCTCATCAATTGGCTAGGCTAAACTAGCTGAGCTCCAGGGATCCTCCCGTCTCAACCTCTTTAGCACTGGGACTACAGGTGTGGCACAGCCCCTGGTTTTTTATATGCTGAGTATCCAAACATAGGTCCTGATGCTTGCACAGCAAGCCTTTACAGCCCAAACCATCTCCCCAGCCCTCGAATAGGGTTCTTAAAGAAAGAAAGGAAAAAAGAGGATAATTTCAAATCTTCATGTCAATTTTCTCTCTCCTATGATGATATAATTTATAAAATTCAGCTTCTAATGTTGGTTGGTGAGCTGGAAAGGTGACTCAGAGGATAAGGACACTTGCTGCCAGGCCTAGTGACCTGAGTTTGACCCCCAGGACCCGTATGGTAGAAGGAGAGAACCGACCCCTATAGGTTGTCCTCTGACCTCCACACCTATGCTACCAGTGCACATGTGCCCTTCCCCTCCCCTCCCCCAACAAGGTACATTGACTGATGAAACTCTTGGCTGGCTAGAGATGACAGGAGCAATCTCTTTCTCATCAGCTGAGGTTAACATACCCTTGCTCAGATTTCCTTGACCTTCTAGAACTCTCCGTTCTAGTTGGTGAGTGCCCCAGGCCACAGTGGCGTCCCTCAAGCTGCAGGTCCTTTTGAGTTCTTCACTTGGGTCTTTGATGAAGAAAACCAAGCATCCAGGTGCAAATTCCCAGCAGGTTTGCAAACTGTTCCTGCGGTAGTTTGCATGAGGATTGATAATATCATTATGCACCGGTGTGCAAACATCAAGATTACTCGAGGGAATTAAATCCCCACCTTCCCTGCACACCCCCACCAACAGGGAACTATTGAGGTTATTTTTGAGAATGACAGAGCCTTTCTTGTCCCTTGGTGAGCTTGGTTTTGAGGGGGAGCTAGGATGCTGGAAAGTTGTCATCCACTAAAGTTACTCCAAGCGAGTGGTGTTTGGGTTCTTGTCTCGTGAATTCAAAGGATGAAGTTTACAAACTATGGAGGGTGAGTTTCAGAGAGAAGTTTATTATGGATTCATCACATCCATGTCTTAAGCGGGAGAGAAAGAGGAAGAGAGGAGAAGAGAAGAGAAGAGGAGAGAGAGAGAGAGAGAGAGAGAGAGAGCGAGCGCTTACTTCTTGGAATGTCTTGTGTAACAAACTTCTGAAATGGCAGTTGTTAAATTTCTGGTTTTATGTTGTTTAGCCATTTATCTTTATGTGCTGTCTTCAAGGACAAAGATATCTTCCTTTGTGTCTCTTTCTATGTCTCTGATTCCCCTCCATTCCACTCCCCACCCCCGCTCTCTGAATTGACCCCAGGTCCTCATCCACTCTAGGCAAGCAATCTACCACTGCGCCACAGCCTCACCCTAACAATCGTCTTTTCCATCTTTCTTCTTAGTCTTAGTGCAGCTCCTTTAGTCCTTTAATAGAGGTCTGTTGAAGGGATCGGTAAAGGGACAAAGTGAAGTTACTGGACCGTAGTTAGGAGCACGTTTTAGTTCCTTTCTTTTGAGAAGCCCTTATCTCATTTCCTTAGGGTCTGCTGAGCGAGCAATCTGTCCACCCTGCTCACTTGTGCCTTCCTCGGTGGCGGGGCTGTGCCTTAGTCATTGTGTGGCCAAGTGCTTCGCACAGTACCAGGCATGATGTAGGCATCCATCCACGTGTGCTGACTTGAAAGTATGTGAATAACATTCATTGTGTGGCTGAGCTCCCCGTTGGTTCTTTTCATAGGATTTTTTCCTCATTAACAAGAGGACCCATTGTCTTTGCTGAGCATAGGAAAGTGAAGGAATGCCTTGTTTCCCATGGCCATGAAATCTGCGATCTGTGGGAAGTTGTATGGAGTAGGCACTGTGGGTCCTTTCCCAGCCTGGACCACCCCGCCCTCTTCCCTCACCCATATACCTTCAGGCAAGGATTCTGTGGGTAGGAATACATATCAAGGTGTTGATTAGCTATTAAAATGAGGATGCCCTAGGCTCCTTGTATGTGCTACTTTTAACTAGGGGATCGGTCTTTCTTTGGGAGGGGACCATTTTACTTTGCTTCAAGGCAGAGCTCACATCTCCACAATTTAAGTCTTATTTCTAGATAGCATGTCAAAAGTGCCATCCCATTGCCTCTGGCTGCCAGGATCTGCTCTCCTGACTTTCATTCCATCTTCATAGTTATCTTTACTTCACAGAGAAATCAATTCCTCCAAAGAAATGCTTCTTAGAAACGTAAACAAGGGATGATAGTGTGTGTCTCTGTATGCCCAGCACTTGGGAGGTAGAGCCAGGAGAATCAGGAGTTCAAGGCTATCCTTGGCTACATAGCAAGCTTGAGACCAGCCATGGCTGCATGATACTCCGTCTCAAGGAAAGAAAAAGAAAGAAAAATATCTCTCCAGCGGCACATGTAATTCTAGAACTCAAGAGGTGAAAACAATAAGATGTTAAGTGTGAGGCCATTCTGGGCTATATAGTGAGTTGGAGACTAGCTTGGACTACATAGGGAAACTATATCTCATAAAATCAAAACAGTATCCTGTTGCCAAAAGAGGGATTCTAAACCAGGCGGTGGTGGTGCACGACTTTAATCGCAGCACTCGGGAGGCAGAGACAGGCGGATCTCTATGAGTTCGAGGCCAGCCTGGTCTACAGAGGGAGATCCAGGACAGGCTCCAAAGCTCATCTTGTTCCCTTTCCCCGTGAATATAATGTGACCAGGGTGCTCTTCCATCTACTCTCTCTAAGACCGGTTCCTTAAGTATCAGGCCTCCTCAAGTCCATCTGCTTTCTGTTGACACTCCTCCCCCACTTTTCCTGAGACAAGGTGTCGTATAGCCTAGGCTAGCCTCAAACTTGCCATGGAGCTGAGTCTGGCCTTGAACTCCAGAGGTTCCTGCCTCCACCTACCAAGTCCTGGGCTTACAGGGTTATCAGATTACAGGCACACACCGCTACACTTGGCTTTACTGCCAATGGTGGTCCTGAACAAGAAATGTCCCCCCATAGGTTTGGGTCGTTGAAGACTTGCCCCCCCCACCCCAGTTGGTGGCACTGTTTGGGGGGGTCTCGGAGCTGCAAGCTTGCTGGAGGAAATATGGCCCTGGAGGGTGGGGGTGGGGTTTGAGACTTTAACACCCTAAGGCCACTTCCAATTCACTTTCTCTGCTTTGTGCTTACAGTTTGTAGGTGAGAGCTCTCAGCTTCTTGCTGTGGCTGCCGGGCCTGCTACCACTGCCATACCTGCCACCTGCTGCCATGCCTCCCTGCCTTGATGGACTCTCACCCTTCTGGAACCATAAGCCAAGATAAACTCTTTTTTGCCCCCCAAAGTTTGCTTTTGGTCATGGTGTTTTGTCACAGAAACAGACAAGTAATTACTCCACTGCCCTTTTAGAGCTGAAGTCTCCACTAGACCAGTGTGATTTGAACTTGCTTTTTACACTAGCAGGGAGAAATGAGCTCCCAGACCGAACCTAGGTCCCACGACCTCAGATGGTGACATGAACATCATTTCTTTTTTCATCCCTGGCTTTCCCACACACACCCACACACTCTTTTCCTCTGTGTAAACCATTTCCATACTCTGAGCCTCAGTTTCCCTATCTTGGTAATATCTAGGTAAAAATCACATCCATGTCTAAACATTGCATAATTCAAGTTCAATTGGAAATGTCAATTTTTTTTTTTTTTTTTTCTTCCTGAGACAGGGTTTCTCTGTGCAGCTTTGCACTTTTCCTGGATCTCACTCTGTAGACCCGGCTGGCCTCGAACTCACAGAGATCCGCTTGCCTCTGCCTCCCGAGTGCTGGGATCAAAGGCGTTTTGCGCCACCACCCGCCTGGCTGAAATGTCAATTTTTAGGTGCTATGTTTAAGAGAGTCCTCAACTGAAAACTAAACAAAAACCTCGGCTGGCAGGTCAGTAGGGACGCAAGGCCGCTTTTCACCTGTGAGTCTTTCTTTCATCATTATCTATGATTACCTTAGGTTTGGTGCAGGCCCTGGGCTGATGGAGCCATCCAGCTGCGTAGCTCTGGTTCTTCTGCGTGATCAGGAAATACAGGAAGAAGCAAACCCCAGCTGAAGCAGACGGAAGTCTTAATTAATGCAGAAGTGGCTGCTGGCAGGACATCAGAAGGCCTTGTCCGGGTTTGTTGAGTGAAGACAGAGGCCATGGATGGAGGCCGGAAAGGTGCAGGATACAGAATACAGGGGACAGTGGTCACCCCCGTATGCTTGATTCAAGGATGTGGTGACTAGAACATCTTGTCCTTGCTAATGAAGCATGGAGCACTGTTTTTTTTTGTTTTTTGTTTTTTGTTTTTTTTTTGGTTTGGTTTTTTTTTTTTTTGTGTGTGTGTGTGTGTAAGCAGAATTAGTTATAATAGATGAACTTGGACATGTTGTCTTTTCAGAATGAGGGGGAAGAAATGACTGGAAAAGGAAGCTGGTGTGCTAGCCAGCTTTGGGAAAGGAGACCAGAGCTAGGATTCACCAACTTCCTAGAACAACTATTCCAGAGTTAGAGTTCTGACACAAGGCTGTTAAGGTGAAATAAAAACATCCATATCTTCCCAGATGGTGACCCAGGTTGGCCTTGAACTTGTGACTGAGGGTGGTCTTGAATTTCTGATCCTTTTGCCTTCATCTCTGGTATACTGGGATCAGAGACATCCACTACCATGTCTCCTTTATGTGGTGCTGGGGATGGTACCCAGGCCTTCCTGACAACTAGACAGGCATTGTGCTGACTCAGCTTCATTCCTAGCCACCAGATGATTGCTCTTAATGAGCAGTTGTGTCTCAGAAGCATGTCATAGCCATTGCTGGGAACCTCACAGCCCCACTCTCCACTGCGTGAAGTGGCTTCCTAAGGGTGACTTCAGAAAGTGGAGTGTAAACAGCAAAGTGCTTTCAACAGCCAGATGCAGTGGAAGAAAGGATTGAAAGAGGAGGAAACGAGAGAGAGAGAGAGAGAGAGAGAGAGAGAGAGAGAGAGAGAGAGAGTTTTTTTGTGTGACAGTGTCTTACTCTGTACTCCAGGCCTTTTTTTTTTTTAATCTCCATTTCCTCCTGCCTGTCTTCAGAATCCTGGGATTACAGACTTGTCCTACTACACTTGGCTCTAATCAGAGTCTCAGCCACTTCTTCCTTCCTTCCTTCCTTCCTTCCTTCCTTCCTTCCTTCCTTCCTTCCTTTCCTCTTTCATTTATCTATCAGTGTGTATGTGTACGTGCACAGATACACAGCACATGCTCAGAGGTCAGATAAGGACGGCAGGAGTCAGTTCTTCATCCTTCTGCCACGTGTTCCAGGGACTCAAACTCAGGCTGTCAGGCTTGACCAGCAAGCACCTTTACCTGCTCAGTCGTCTTGCCCACTCACACCCATTTCCTTATTACACGAATCTATCTAGAAATGAATAGGCTTACACAGACTAAGGTGCTCTCTAAGGGTTAACTGAATTACTAACTCTGACAAAAGAGATGTGTTGCCTACATTACTACGGGAGGAAAAGCATTTGGCCATTTTTATGCCATTGCCTAAATGAGGCCAAAAAACAAGACAAAAATAAAGACCTCACTTTGGTATCATGGTTTGAAAGTTGACAACTTTCAACATCAATGAACATTAGACATGATGGCGTGTTCAAAGGAGGAGACATCTTCCAACCACCTCTTTTGACCTCCTCAGGCATTAGGCATGTACATGGTGCACAGACATACATGAAGGAAAACACCCATATACGTAAAAATTCTAGCTCTTCCAGAGGACCTGAGTTCAATTCTCAAAGGGGCAGACAGGACATTGCAAGTTAGAGGGTAGCCTGAGTTGCGTAATGAGTTCAAGTCCAGCCTGATCAGAGTGAAATCTAATCTTAAAACAAACAAACAAACAAAAAACAACAAAAAAGCAAAAACAAGACAAACAACAGCAACAACAAGACCTAGGGCTGTAAATGTAGCAGAGTAGTTAACACCAAGAATCCACCAATGAGAGGCTAGGGATATGACTCAGTAGTAGAGCTCGTGCTTAGAATTCCCCAATAAAGGACTCTGGGTCTGGCTCATCAGTAGAGTGCTTGCCTAGAATCCTCCAGTGAGGGGCTGTATGTATGACTCAGCAGTAGTGTGCCTATCTAGAGTCCCCCAATGAGGGGCTGAGAGTGTGGCTCAGTGGTAGAGCACGTATGGGCACAAGACCATTGGTTTTATTTCTAGCGTTGCAAATCCAGCCAAACCAAATACAGTGGAACACAGAGCACGAATCTTATCAGACAGCTCATGTCAGAGTGATGATGGTATAGTTCAGACAGTTTGGATAGCTCATGTGATAGACAGTTTTCCTGCCTGATTCTGTCTACAAGACACGGATCAGTAGAGCCTTGAGATAATTCCCCTGACTACACAGTATTCACAGTAGATATTTCAAGTGGAAAAAAAAAAAAAAAAAAAAAACCCTAAAACCTATCTGGAGATATCTGGAGATAAGTCCCAACCCCTGAGATTACCCACATTCTCCTGTCAATCTGTAAGCATACATAACCTGTAAGGGTCTGTCTCTCTGTCTGTGGATCTTTTCGATACTCAGTCTGTGTGTCCTTAACCTATAAACCTTTCTCTCTGCTACATCTAACTAAAGGCAGCTACAGGGGGAATCTGACGCCCTCTTCTGGCCTCTTCTGGCACTTGTACTTATGTGTACATACCTACATACATTATCAAAAGTAAAAACAAATCTTGTTTTGTTTGTTTATTTGGAACAGGGTCTGGTCTCATTATGTAGTTTTGGTTGACCTGGAACTCACAAAGCTTGCCTGCCTCTGCCTCTCAAGTGCTGGGATTAAAAGTGTGTGCCACCACTCCCGGCCTCTACAGGAGGCCTTGAACTCACAGAAATCTGCTTGCCTCTGTCTCCCAGCAAAAACCTTCCTTTGCTTATAAAAGAAAAAATCCAAACCTACCTATCAATCTCATCTATCTCCTAAGGTCATTGGCTGGGATGGAGATCTGAAATAAAATTAAAGTTATTCTCTGACTCATGAAGCTCCAGACACAGACAATTCATTCTTGTTAACACTAATTGTAATGATCATTACTGATGTTTTACTTGCAAGCCATACCTATAAACAGTCACATGATTAATTAGGTTATAATATCCATAGCCAGACACCTGCCATAGAATGAGAATTGTCTCTCAGATGAGCTGGGGGGGGGGGTGGGGCAGGAATCAGGGACCCAGAATATTTCAACTTAAGAATTTTGTCTTCTCCAAATGTCCTTCCACCCCCCCCCCCCTGTTTTTTTTTCCCAAAGAATCTTGCTCTGTCACTAAGGAATGGGAGGCTGGGGCTGTAGCTCAGTGGCTAGAGTGCTTGTCCAGCCTCCAATAAAGCTCTGAGTTCCACCCCCAGTGTTGGGTATGTTGGTGCACACCTGTAATTCCAGCACTCAGGAGGTGGATGCTAGAGAATCAGAAGTTCAAAGTTGTCCCTAGCCCTCTAGGGATATTGAGGACAGCCTGGTGGATAGGAGAGCTTTCCTTTAAAAAAAAGAAAAAAGAAAAAAGCTGGGTGGTAGTGGTGCACGCCTTTAATCCCAGCACTCAGGAGGCAGAGGCAGGCAGACCTTTGTGAGTTCGAGGCCAGCCTGGTCTACAGAGCAAGATCCAGGACAGGCACCAAAGCTACACAGAGAAACCCTGTCTCGAAAAACCAAAAAAAAAAAAAAAAAAAAAAAAAAAGAAAAAGAAAAAGAAAAGAAAAGCTAAAAGGAATGCGGCTGCAGATGAATGAGAAAGCTTGATAATGGCTGTGGGTGCAGCTTCTAGAATAATGACTGGATGTGCTTGAGCATCATTTCAGCCGGTGATACTGAGTGGGGTTCTGGCTCCTCAGCCACACATTCCATTAAGACAGGTCTCCAACACACACACACACACACACACACACACACACACACACACACACACCAGGTTTTAGGGAAGAGAAATAAATCTCTTTAATTATGGAAGAGTTTGCACATTTGCTGGGTTGCCCATGAGGTTATTTATTTATTTATTTATTTATTTATTTATTTATTTATTTATTTATTATAAATGCACAATTAGAGGAAAAATTTAATCCCAGGCAAAGAAACAGACCAGAGGCAGAGACTATGGACAAACAAGACTTTGGGGAGAAAGGCTTCAGGCCCTTTGGGCTCAGTGTTGTTGGTTGGGAGCTTTCCACCTGTGTATGGCTTTGATCTGTCCCCATGTAAGTCTCAGGCATGTCTGCAAACATCCAGGGTGATCTGAAGTCTCCCAATTTGCACGGAAGCAGGTTTGTAGGAAAGGAATCTTGTTTGCCTTGCACCTGTGGGGGCTCTGAGTCCCTTTCCATGAGCTCTGTCTGGGCTCTCCATGTCTGACAGATGAAGTAAGTGGAGCCCTTGGAGAGAAAAGTGACTCAGGAGAAGGAGGAATCAGACTTGAAAGCTAGAAATAAAATGAAAAAAGGAGAAACACACACGTTTAACTGTTGTTGCTGTCGCCATTTTTGAGGGGGGGGGGTGTCTTATTTAGCCCTGACCTTGAACTCTGGGTCTTCCTGCCTCTACCTTCCTAGTGTTGGGATTCCAAGCATGTGGCACCAAGTCTGGTTTCTGAGGGTTTCCAATTGTCTGTTTGCGGTGCCAGGGTGGAACATGCTAGTCAAGTGTTCTATCAACTTGCATCCCCAAACCAAACGTGCTTTGCTTTGTTTTGTTTGAGACAAGGTTTCACGCAGCTCAGGCTAGCCTCCAACTCACCAAGTTGCCAAGGCTGACCTTAAACTGTTTATCTTCCTGTCTCTGCTTCTCTAGTGCTGGGATTACAAGAGAGTGCCGTTCCACCCACACGAGGGAACTGACATTTTAAAAGCGTGCTGTCAGATGTGGCCTAACGTCTCAGTCAATGACTGAGGGCATGAGCCATCACCATCTCATATGACGAAGCTGAAAACTTTCTATTGCCTAGTGTGTTAGTGAGCTTTCCAACACTGTGGCAAAATACCTCACATAAATACCTTAAAAGTAGGATAGACCTATTTAGGCTGGTGGCTTCATCCAGGGACTGCTTTGCCTTAGGACTGGGGCTCTGTGCTGAAGTTGATGGCATGATGGGAAGGCGGCAGGCATACTGTGGAGTCAAGTTGTTCACCTGATGGCCAACAGGAAGGAGGTGACAAAGGGAGCAGAGGGTGGAGAGGGAGGAAGAGGAAGAGAAGGGAGGAGAGGGAAGAAAGGAGAAGGGAGGAGATGGGTAGGGAAGGGGAAGTGGAGCAAGGAGGAGGAGGATGGGGGAGAGGAGAGGGGGAGGGAACAGGTGGAAGAGAGTAAAGGAGTGGGGAGACAGAGGGGAGGAGAGAGTAGGAAAAGTCCAGGGACAAAATGTACCCTTTAAAGTCAAGACTCTGCCTGGACAGTGGCGGCACACACCTTTAATCCCAGCACTCGGGAGGCAGAGGCAGGTGGATCTCCGAGTTCAAGGCCAGTCTGGTCTACAGCGTGAGTTCCAGGACAGCCAGGGCTACACAGAGAGACCCTGTTTTGAAAAACCAAAACTAACTAAATAGATAAATAAGTCAATAAAGAGAGAAGGAAGAAAGGAAGCCAAGTGTCCAGTGACCACTTCTTCCGTGTAGGCTCCACTTCCCAGTAAGTACCACATGTTCAGCACATGAGCCGTTGAGGGAAATTCCAGATCCAAAACACACCCACTGACATTGTAGCCGGGGTCCCATCATAGTACAACATACATCCATGCTGGTGCATAACACTGCTGCACTTCCGGTCCATGACAACACCATAGCACATACCACCAATGCACAGCATGCTGTCCTTGTGGACTGTAACGAACACTTATATAACTGTTTTAAGCTTTCACGCACTTTAATAATTACTTGAGAGTGTCCTCTGTCTTATAAAAAGAAAATTTACTGCTGAGCAGCCATAGGCCGGCAGCCGCCTCCTCCACCCAGTGTTTATCTCTTGACTGAATGGAGGAGCCAAGTGCTGTGCCTGCCCTGCCCCACCTCAGCTGGTGTAAGTGCACTCTGGGAGGCCTGAATGATGACAGAGTCACCTAACGATGGGTTTCTCGGGATGGATCCCTGCTGGTAAGTGACACACGGCTGTAATTGAAACAACTGCTAACAGGACTACTGTCTTCAAGGGTGTGCAGTACTAATAAAGACAGACAGCGGGTAGGGATGGGATGGGAGTGGGTCAAGGGGACCCTTCATTAAAATGCAACCAGGTGAGGGAGGTATTAGGAGGAACTTAATTGACAGGAAGGTTTGTTTTGTTTGGAAGACATCCTCAGCACAGGTTGAGAAATGTCATTCATTGTCCCTTGTTTTGAAATAGGGGTCTCATTGCCCAGGCTGGACTCGATTTTTATATACAGCAGAGAACAACCTTGAATTCTTCCTTCCTTCCTTCCTTCCTTCCTTCCTTCCTTCCTTCCTTCCTTCCTTCCTTCCTTCTTCCCTCCTTCCCTCCCTCCCTCCTCTCTCTCTCTCTCTCTCTCTCTCTCTCTCTCTTTCTTTTTATTATGTGTATGTATGTCTACCTGTGTGTGGTTAAGTGCGTGTGAGCGCATGTGGCCCTGGAGGTCAGAAGAGGGTACCAGATCCCTTGTCGCTGGAGTTACAGACAGGCAGCTATGAGCTGCCTTATTAATATGGGTGCTGGAAACCGAACCCAGGTCGGTTAAGAGCAGTATGCGCTCTTAACTGCCAGGCAATCTCTCCAGCCCTAACCTTACTTCTACCTCCCGGGTGTTAGAGTTATAAGTGTGCCTCCAATTCCAGTTTGTGCGGTGCTGGGGATGGAAGCCAGGGCTTCAGATGTGCCGAAAGAAGCTTGCATTTCAAGTCAGGGTCTTGCTAGATAGGTTAGACTGGTCTGGAACTGTTGGCCACAGAGCAGGAGGGTCCTCGTGCCCACGGATCACCAGAGACACCACGAATGTTAAGCATACAAGATGGTCTTTCCAATGGGAAAGACATAAAACCTGTTCTTTCCCTCCAGAAAGCTGAGACTTGGAAGTGATTAACAGCCTGATGATCTGTGTTATGTGTTGGGCCAGGCCATACCAAGCTTTCACAACTAAGGCCAGAGACGGCTACTAATATAAATGATCTTGGTAGCCAGAGGCTCCCCCAAGCTTCCATAACCAGGACCAGAGGAGGCTAATAGCCCAAATGACCTCTATGCTATCTGTATGATCCAGACCAAGACAGACCCTTAGGCCCTTAAGCTAGTACTTGTATCTTATCTCTAGAACCCATCTTCTTGGAAGAAATAACACATGCCCCGAGTTGAGTTTCAACATAATTTCACTTCCTTGTGCAATGAGATTGTATCACACCAGGAAACTTTTTTCCAAATTATGCTGGGCTTAAATACATTGGGAATAATCTGCCTGTCACTAGACTCCACAAAGTCTGATCCAGGCTGGCAAAGTCAGTCTGTCTGTACCGGGGTTTTCATTCTTATCTCTTCTTGAGGTTCACCTCCCTGCGTGACACTTGTAGGGACCCCCTCAAGGAACCTTGAGACCGACTGCCAAGATGACAGGTGAGAAATGCCCAGCTTAACCTTTCCATTTTTCACTTATTTATTTCTCAGGACTGGGGTTGAAACTCTGGTTCTCCTCCATATCCTTGCTTCACTGCTGAGTTACAACCCCTTAGCCTTCTCACACTGTGGTTGTACTTATTTTATGTGACTTACTCGGCCATGTTCAGAAAGTGGAACTAATGTCAAGGGCAAAGGTCCCGGAGCTGTGGGACTAAAGCAATGAGGTGGAAAGCAGGGCTTCTTGGGCATTACCACACGCAAACACTGAGGGTTCTGTTTAAGTGTGGCTGCTAGCTCCATGGGTCTACAGTAGGGTTTTTATTGTTTATTTATGTGTCTATTTTTTAAATTTTTGTAATGGTAGGGATGGAAGACTGGGCCCTGTGTACTCTGAGCAAGTATTCTGCCACTGAGCCACACACCTCAGCCCCTTACTGGGGGATTCTAGGCAGGGGCTACACCACTGAGCCATGCCCCAGCCCCTCACTGGGGGATTCTAGGCAGGTGTTCTACCACTGAGCCACACCCCAGCCCCTCACTGGGGGATTCTAGGCAGGTGCTCTACTACTGAGCCACACCCCAGCCCCTCACTGGGGGATTCTAGGCAGGGGCTCTACCACTGAGCCACATCCCAGCCCCTCAGTGGGGGATTCTAGGCAGGTGCTCTACCACTGAGCCATGCCCCAGCCCCTCACTGGGGGATTCTAGGCAGGGGCTCTACCACTGAGCCACACCCCAGCCCCTCACTGGGGTATTCTAGGCAGGGGCTCTACCACTGAGCCACACCCCAGCCCCTCACTGGGGGATTCTAGGCAGGTGTTCTACCAGTGAGCCACACTCCAGCCCCTCACTGGGGGATTCTAGGCAGGTGCTCTACCAGTGAGCCATACTCCTGCTCTGTCTCTGACATTTGCGGCAGGTGATCTGAGCTACACTCCTAGTCTCGAACTGAGGAATTCTATTGTATCCTCACCCCTGGTGTGGAGTATTTAGGGATGCTTCCAAGTTCTGTTGCTGGCAGGATACAAGTCTACATACCGGTGTGTGTTAGGAAAGCAATCTAGGATTACCATAGAGAGGCCTGGGTTCAAGTTGGCTTAGGTACTTAGGAAACCTCTACCAAGCCACTGAACTCCTTTGCCCCTGAAATTTCACATTTAGGGAACTGTGTCTGCTGGATCTCGATGGTTCTTTTTTGGGTCTAAAAATTAATCTCTGATTCGGTTATTTATATCTGGCAAAAGGATTTTGAGAATCTTGAAGAAAAGTGGTATGAGGACTCAGTCCATTATAGTTATTAATGTTCCTGCTAGCAGGGCAGTGGCTTGAAAAGCCACTGGATTAAAAAATAATCCTTTAATCCTCCTGGTTCTCAGTCACTCAGGACTTGGCGTGGCACAGTGTAGATTATTGCTTTGAATGCACTGGGATAGAAATGAAAATCTCAGGTCTGGGTTCTGTTAAATTGGGATTCTCTTCACAACTGCGTTGTCTGGGTGCCTGTGGAACCTCCCCAGTCACAAACAAATCTCTCTTTACTTTAAAAATAAAATTTCAAGGGGTCGTAGATCCAAATCCAAGGTAGCTGAGAAAGAGCAGGTGCAGGGGCATGCAGATTTTTGAATGTCAACGTCTCCGAACTCAGAATTTGGTTGACGTGATCCCTGAAAGACACGACAGTTACTGTATGTGAATGAAAAGGTTGAGTAAGGACGAGAGCTCTAATCTCGTTTGTTATGGAACTCTGTTTGTGACAGCTTGTTGGAGCCACCACACTGAGGACCAATGAAGAGGTTAGCCATTTCTTTCTCTGAAAGAAAAAAGAAAAATACCCCACAGCTGATTGTTCAGAGTAGCAGCCCAAGAATCAAAGAGTAGCATCGCTATTCGATCAAGGCAGCATACGCTTTCAGTGCTCGTCTCTTGAGAACGAACACCCTCCTAAGTGGGAACCACAGAGGGGTGTCTTTAAGAGCACTCCGTTTCCCTTCATGTGGACAACGTCGATTTAAGTGACATGAAAAAAAATGGAAGCCTAGGGGCAGAATTACCCACAATGGCAGTGTGTGTGTGTGTGTGTGTGTGTGTGTGTGTGTGTGTGTGTGTGTGTGTAAATGCTGGAGGGCTAGATAGGAGAACAGGACACACAAGAAGGGAGCCTATGAAAGAGTTGACTCCCCAAACTACAGCAAGTCTCACAACTTATTCATCCCAGGGGCTGGGGAGATGGCTCAGTGGGTAAAGGTGCTTGCTGTGAAAGCACGAAGGCCTGAGTTCAAATCCCCAGCACCCATGGACAAAGAAAGCCAGGCATGGCCATAGGTGTCTGTAATCCCAGTGTTCAGGGTCAAAGATCCTAGGAGTTTTCTGGCTAGTCAGCCTAGCCAAATTGACAAGCTTCAGGTTTAGGGAGAGACCCTGGCTCAAACACCGAGGTGGGGAGTAGTTGAGGAAGGCACACAGTACCTTTCTCTGGCCCCTGCATGTACATGCATGTGGATAGTCAGTCACACACATATATATTACACACATACACACACACTCACACACACACACACACACACACAAATTTACTCAACTAAAATAATAACAAATTCTAAATGAAACTCTTAAAGGTTTTTTTCTTTTGTATTTTACTTTATGTATACAAGTGTTTAGCCTGTATGTATATAAGTGAGTGCTCCACAGGCATGCAGTGCTTATGGAGGCCAGGATGGGGGTGGGTGTTGGATGCCCTGGATCTAGAGTTACAAACAGCCCCTGTGTAGGTGCTGGGAATTGAACCCAGGTCCTCTGGCAGGGCAGTCAGTGCTCTTCACCACCAGGCCACTTTCCCAGCACCTTGTCTTGTTTTCTTGAGACAGGGTCTCATGTAACAGGCTCTAAAGGCTGACCTTGAAGTGGACATAAAACCCAAGTGTTGGGACGTGTGTGCCCTTGTACTGGCTGATTTTGTGTGTCAATTTGACACAAGCTAGAGTCATCAGAGAGGAAGGGGCCTCAGCTGAGGAAATGCCTCCCTAAGATCCAGCTGTGAGGCATTTTCTCATTTAGTGACTAATGGGGGAGGGCCTAGGCCATGGTGGGTGGTGCCATCCCTGGGCAGTTGGTCCTGGGTTCTATAAGAAGGTGGGCTGAGCGGGCCAGGGAAAGCAAGCCAGTAAGCAACACCCCTCCATGGCTTCTGCATCAGCTCCTGCCTCCAGGTTCCTGTTCTGTTTGAGTTCCTGTCCTGACTTCCTTCAGTGATGAACAGCAATATGGAAGTGTAAGCCAAATAAACCCTTTCCTCCCTAACTTGCTTTTGGTCATGGGGTTTCATCACAGCAATAGAAATCCTAAGACAGCAATCATTTATGGCTCAGTTCGATCTTTAAAAAAATTTTGTTTTGAAATTGCATTTAAATACTGTATGTGTGAGTGTGCATGCACATGTGCACACATGCTGTGACATATATGTGGAAGCCAGAGGAAGATTTCTTCTGTGCTCTGTTCTTCTCTCAGACAGCCTTTTTTTTTTTTTTTTCCAGAGCTGAGGACTGAACCCAGGGCCTTGCGCTTGCTAGGCAAACGCTCTACCACTGAGCTAAATCCCCAACCCCAGACAGCCTTTTTCTTTTATTGGAGTACAGGCGGTTGGTTTCACTTCAATCTTATCTTTTTCTCTAAAGCTTTGGTTTAATATATATGTAGATACATGTGGATGTACATGCATGTATACATATACATATACATACACATACATATATGTGTATATGTATATGTACATATATACTGGCATGTACTTGGAGGCATATTCTTATAATGTCAGGTAGGGAAATCACTTCCTATTTTCTTTAATTTCTTCTTTGGACATTTTGGCTTCTAGGTGCTGATAAAGAAGTAAGGGTTGCTGTCAGAATGGCAGATCAAATGGACTCCCAGGCCTCCGTGAACTCAGAGACTGAACCGGCAAGACAAGCCGGCATTCCATGTGCTAAGTCTGGGAGCTGCAGGCCACACTGTCTCTGCTGAGGACGACACTGCCTTTCTGAGTTTCATTTTCTTCTGCTGTGAAATTACTGCATCGTTTAGGGAGTAAACTGCGATCCTGTTAGTTAATGTGCCTGGTCCATGCGTGTCTATAGACCATTTTTCTCTTCTCTTCTCTCCCCTTCCCCTTCTCTCCTCTCTGTCTCTCTGTCTCTCTGTCTCTCTGTCTCTCTCTCTCTCCTCTTTTTTCTGGACAGGAGCTTACTGTTAGCACAGACTGAACTATAATTCACAAGTCTCCTGCCTCAACCTCCCAAGGACTAGAACTTTACCTATGTGCCACCATTATCCAGGTTCTGTGTTTCTTCTCTCTCTCTCTCTCTCTTTAATAATTTACTTTATGTGCATGAAGGTATCAGATCCCATGGAACTGGAGTTACAGACAGCTGTGAGCTGCCATGTAGGTTTTGGGAATTAAACCTGTGTCCTCTGGAAGAACAGTCAGTGCTCCTAACTACTAAGCCATCTCTCCAGCCCTTCCTTCCTTCCTTCTTTCCTTCTTTCCTTCCTTCCTTCCTTCCTTCCTTCCTTCCTTCCTTCCTTCTTTCTTTCTTTCTTTCTTTCTTTCTTTCTTCTTTCTTTTTCTCTCTCTCTCTCTTTTTTCTCTTTCTTTCTTTCCTTCCTTCTTTCTTTCTTTTTCTTTTTTCGCCTAATAAAATAATAAATTTCAAAAGAAAAAAAGAAACACACACACACACACACACACACACACACACACACAAATTATTTCGGGCCAACCTACACATGCCTACAGCCTAAGGCACAAGGATCTTGATTATAAACCAACCTGTGCAACATGGTGAGATGCTGTCTCAAAGAAACAAAAATAAATAAACAAATTCCAATTTAAAAAAATTAAACTACATGAATGGATCTAGCCCCTTTTCCTAGGGGTATGTTATTTCTTCTCAAACAGACTCTCTAGAATTTGGGCTATCGTTCAGTCCTGGAGTACCTGCTTACGATACCCTAGTTTTGGGCAGCAGTAGAGCACATGTCTAGAATCCTTCAGTGAAGTACTGAGGGTATGGTTGGGTGGCAGAATGCTTGCCTAGCATGCACTGGTCCCTGGATTCCAGTATTCTCACAGTTATTCCCACCCCTACCTTTCTGCTTTCTCTTTCTCACACCTCCCCCATCACACCTTGGCCACAAGCAGCGCTGCCTGAACCTGGGTAAAGGCCAATGTTATTGTAAAGCATTTTCTTCCTTCTGTCTTCTGCCAAGTCCAAACTGCCAGAGCAAACAATAATCATGATCATCTCTGACAATCTGGGACAATTAGCTCTAAGGGAAAACACTGGAAAAAAAAATAGCATGTGCCAGTTATAATCCGTATTTTAATTTTAAAGCCACAATGGAAGCACCAGAGCCATGTACTGCTGATTAAAGGCAGTCATTAGACATGCTGGTTTGCATGCTACTTATTTGGGTCCATAAAAAATGCAGTACATACTGACCAGCCTGGTTTCTGAACCTCAGGCTGTTCCTTTGCCTGAATATCTTAATGTCTTCCAGTCACCAAATCAAAGAAGAGAAATAACAAAGGGCTATTTGCTTCTCTGAGTAAAGTAACAGGGCGTCCCAGAATGGGTAGCACACTTAGAAGCCTGCCAGAGCTCTTAGCCCTAGGGGAAGGTTGAGGTCACAATGTGGAGACTCTCTTCCTCCTGCCTCCTCCTTTCCTCCCTCCCTTCCTCCCTTCCTCCATTCGTCCCTTCCTGGTGTCTCAAATTGAATTTATAGATAGAGTGTCTCATGCATGCTAGGCAGTGGCCCTACCACTGAGCCACACCCCAGCCCCTCACTGGGGGATTCTAGGCAGGTGCTCTACCACTGACCCATACCCCAACCCCTCACTGGGGGATTCTAGACAGGTGTTCTACCACTGAGCCACACCCCAGCCCCTTACTGGGGATCCTAGGCAGGTGCTGTACCACTGGGCCATGCACCCAGGCTCTTATTGCTGGACTGTAGACAAATGCTTTACTACTGAGCTACATTCCCTACCATTAAAGACCTTCTGAACACTCCCATGAGGGTCATAATGGGTAAGGCAATGCCAGTGGAGCCAGAAACTGACATTATGGGGTGGGATTTAGCACTAGATTCACTTGGTATTACCTACAAATATACTGTTGTTTGTGCCCCAAGTGGGTAGAAACTAGGAAGCCCTAGGGACTACAATAAGAAATGCAGTCCCCTCTCCCCTCATGATGGTTAACCTTGATTGTCAACTTAATGGGATTTAGAATCACCCAAGGAACCCATCCCAGAACTTGTCTGGGAGTTTGTGAGAGTGTTCCCAGAGAGGTTAAATGCAAGAGACCCTGAATGTGGGCAGGACTGAAGTCTGTTTCTACTCCCTTCCTTGCAGGTAAGCTCTGACCCTTAGAACTAGGAGAAGAATCCATGGGTTCCTAGGATTTGGCTTAGTTTCTTTCTTTGCCTCCCTCCCTCCCTCCCTCTCTCTCTCTCTCTCTCTCTCTCTCTCTCTCTCTCTCTCTCTCTCTCTCTCCCTTTCTTTCAGACAGGGTTTCTCTGTGTAGCTCTGGCTGTCCTGGAACTTTCTCTGTAGATCAGGCTGACCTTGAACTCACAGAGATCCGCCTGCCTTTGCGTGTCAAGTGCTGGGACTAAAGGCATGCACCACCACCACCCAGCTTTTTTTAGGTTCTTTTTTTAATGAAGACATACAGGAGTTTTTTTTTTTTTTTTTTTTTTAAAGATTTATTTATTTATTATGTATACCATGTTCTGTCTGCATATATTCCTACACCCCAGAAGAGGGAACCAGATCTCATTATCAATGGTTGTGAGCCACCATGTGGTTGCTAGGTATTGAACTCAGGACTTCTGGAATTAATTACCCGTGCTCTTAACCTCAGAGCCATCTCTGCAGCCCAGAGAGGTTCTTATACTTGGCACCGCTTATAACCGTTAGAAAGATATTCTATGCCATTACACATTCTGATACATAATACATTCTATGTCTTAATTACTTTTCTGTTGCTGAGATAAAATAGCATTACCAAAGGCAACCAAGAGGAGAATAAGGTTTAGTTTAGCTTAGGAGATACAGCCCATCATGACACAGACGGCACAGCAGCGGGAGTCCAAGACAAGCCAGGCAGCCAGGAAGCAGAGAGATTGATCACATTTCTTCTACACATAGGAAGGGGGGAGGGGAGGGGCAGAGCCAGGATAGAGCCTCAAAGCCTGCCTGCCTGCAGTGATGTACTTCCTCCAGGGACACTCTGGCTTCCTAGGGGTTACCATAGCCTTCTCAAAGAACACTACCAGTACCCAAGCTTCTTATTCATCCATCTCCACCCCCACCACCCCATCCCACCCCAACACATACAGGGAGAACGTGAAAAGATATACCATCTGAAAAAAAAAAGACTACATGCATATAAGAACAATTAATACAGTCATTGTAAAATGACAAAGGAGGGGGCGGCGGTGGCACTCGCCTTTAATCCCAGCACTCAGGAGACAGAGCCAGGTGGATCTCTGTGAGTTTGAGATCCAGAACAGGTACCAAAACCACACTGAGAAATCCTGTCTCAATCCCCACCACTCCTCCTGCAAAAGACAAAGGAGTCGATACAGCAAGACAATAACAATAGTTGTTAACATGTATGCACCTAATATCAGAGCACCTAAATACATATAGCAAATGTGAGAGATCTAAAGGGAGCGACAGGAGGCAATACAATAGTAGAAGTGGATTTCACCCCCACCCCCCACCACCTCAGACAATGGACAGAAAATCAACAAGAAAATAGCAGAGCTAAGCTGTCCTTCTAGGAATTCATAAGAATGTGTGCAACCTCAGCCCTGTTTCTCACTCTGCTACACTAGTCATACCACTAGTGGGGTGGATGGACAAAGGCCTATTGACAGCTCTTCCTCAGAGCTCCAAAAACATTCACCCTCCGTGTGAGAAAGAAGCCGCGTGACTAAGGTTCTGTTGTCACTCACTGTAGGCCACTGGCCAAGGGTTGTTATTTGGGTTGTCAGTTCTGCCCTTCGTAATAAGAGCACTTCAGACTCAGAGTACCCAAGGCAAGGCAGTTTATTTCACAACTTTGTTTGGTTGTTGTTTTTTCAAGACAGGGTTTCTCCGTATAGCTTTGCGCCTGTCCTGGAACTCACTCTGTAGCCCAGGCTGGCCTTGAACTCACAGAGATCCTCCTGCCTCTGCCTCCAGTGCTGGGATTAACGGTGTGCACCACCACCACTTGGCTTTTATTTCACCACTTTGGAAACTCAGGGATCAGCCCAGAAAGGCAGGCACACAGAGTGTAGAGAACAGGTTTTAAACCCTATTCCAAGCCCTCCCTCTCTTCCTTCTTTGGATGAGCGATTAGAAAGGACATGGTCACATGCATCATCTCTGTCTTACCCTCCCCTCTGCCACTTCCTTAACACAATATCGTGGGTGGTGGGTTCATCGCTGCATTTTAAATCCTGTTTATTTTAAAGCTCTCGGGTGCTCGATCTTGTTGAGTCTGGGGTTCATTAGCCAAGCTTAGTTGGCTGTTAGTAATTTTCGACTCTCAACTTCTGGTTTAGGGGACACTCTATCATTGAGCTAAATCCCCAACCCCGAGGTCAGTGTTTTATCTGTGTTGAAAATGAACCATCAGATTTCATTTCTTTGGCAGATGCTATGGTAACTCCTCAATTTGGGACGCTAACCTCCAGGAGACTTCCAACAGACTCTCCATACCAGAGGATTATTCATGGTAGGAGGTGGACAGACAGTATAAGGCCCTTCCTCTCCAGTTCAAACAGCATTCCTGAGTGTGCCAGCTATGTGCTCTGAGTCCCAGCAACCTCTCTCTGCTCACGGACCGACTAATCTGAACATGGATGCATGGCTTCATGACATGCGTGGTCTACTGCGTCCTTTTCCTGTATCAGATCGCCCCCAGATGCTTATCAGGACTCCAATCCTGTTTTCTTTCCTCATTCTCTGTCTTAACAATTGGGAAAATGGAAAATGCTGACAGTATCCACACAACCACTTAAGGCTGGATGTAAGTCGATGGATGTCAGATTTGGAATTGGGCCTGGCGATATGGGTCTGTATCTACATACTCAGCTGAGGCAGGAGAATCACAAATTCAAGGTGCTTGTCTGAGTAGAGTTGGTTCAAGGTCAGCCTGGGTAACTTCCAACATCCAGAAAAATTAAAAGGAGGGTGTGGATATAGCCCTTATTCAGGTCTTCTCACTGAAATGAGCCCATTCTAGAAACTTCTTCCCAGACATGCCTAGAGGTTTCTTTTCTAGTGATTCCAGAGCCTGTCACGTTGACAGCATTAACTGTTATAGGTAGGGGATCTCACTGGCTAATAGGACCTCTGCTGTCCGTTTCTACATGTGATGTTGCAGGCCCCTCGATGGCTTTATGATGGCTAATCTGACGGTCAGCTTGAGTAAATGGAGAGCCACCCAGGGGATCGATTAGTTAAGTGTACCTCTAGAGCTGCCTGTGAGGGTGTTTCCAGAGACAAACAGATCATGAAGGCTCTGCCCTAATCAATGGATGAATCCCTTGATGAATCTGTAATATAATGGCATTGTTAGAATTGGTAGAAGAGAGGAAGGAGGCTTATGGAAGTGTGTCCTTGCAGGGACAGCTCATCTTGCCCTCTTCCTATATTCCAGCTCTCTATTTCTGGTGCTATGATGTGAGCTGCACTGCTTGTCCATTCCCTCCATCCCCCAACCTCCCATGATGGATTCACACCTCTGAGACTGCAAGCCCAAACCCATATATTTTTCTGCCTTAAGTTGTTTACGTCAGATATCTGCTCACAGCGATGAGAAAAAGTACACGACAGAGGCTTACGTTTTCCCCTTCCTTATAAACGCGGACAGAAATTATTCAGGAGTCTAGAGAGATGGCTGAATGGGCAAAGCACTTGCTGTGCAGATTCGAGAGCCTGAGTTCACACGCCAAGAACCCGTGTAAAAGCCAGATGCAGTAACATGCCTCTGTAATGCTGGCAGTCCTCTGGGGGAGATGGTAGGTGGAGATAGGTGAACCCCCAAAAGCTTGTGGGACAGGTAGCCTGTATACATCGTGACAAACAGCAAAAGATCCTGTCTGGAGCAAACAGGGTAGAAGGCAAGGGCCAACACTTGAGGTTGTCATCTAGTTTCCACACACACAGAAACACATTCACACATTTATGTGCACACACATACACACACACACACACACACACACACACACACACACACACAGAGGATCAGGCTGCCTGGGAATATTTTCCAGGTCAGATGGCTAACTGCCTCCTCCCTTTAACTAAATAAAGGACACCATCTTCAAAGTACAAGGAGCCGAGCCCATCTGGTTTTCCTGATGGCAGTGGGCAGGCAAGTTCCAGCTAAGTCCCAAACCTTAGCCATGTGGACAGCCAGCACATACCTCCCCAGGATCTACATCTGGCTGCCAAATGCATCTTACCCTGGCCACCCACGTACCCTGCATCCAATAGCAGCCATCTTCCCATTCTCCTGGTTGCACAAAGTGGGCAGTTGCCACAAGCAGGGCTATTGTTCCTTTGGCATGGGCATCAAAAGGCCGGGCCAGCTCCCCTTTATCTGTCAGCTGTTATTTACAGAGAAAAGAGAAGGAAAGAAGCAAGCCAATGGATTCCTTTGAAGGAATAATCCTCTGGTGGACATGGGAGGTTCACCAGAGCCACGAGTTAACATGAGTCCTTTACATTTTTAAAAAATTAATTTAAATTGTGTGTGTGTGTGTGTGTGTGTGTGTGTGTGTGTGTGTGTGTGTGTGTACACATGCACATGCACCCTGAGGCCAAAGTGCATGCACCTCTGGGCTAAGTTACAGGTGAGTGTGAGCCAGCTGGCATGAGTGCTAGCTAGCATCTGTACTCGAGTCCTCTGCAAAAGCTGTATGCCCTCTTAACCTCTGAGCCATCTCTCCAACCATGACATGATTCTAACAACTGTTTGTAATGCTGCTTACCATGGTGAACTCCATGACCACATTCCAGAATGTCCTGGTGCCTGCTTATAATGGGCTTGTTTTCCTGCTGTAGAGCTGCTGAGAATTGACTTGTTTCTGCCTGGAACAAAGTTTATTTTTTTTTTGAAGGGGGGGGCAGGACCCCCTCCCATTATCCCATTGACCGTAACTTTTTCTCTCTGCAGCTGTGTTAAAACTACTTCCTCCTGTCGTCAGGCATCCTCACCAGCCTCTTTTGCAGACTCCCAGGTATGTTTCTCCTAACCCCAGATGTATCTCATGCCACCAACAGGGATAGACTCTCAAGACAACTTCCATGGTGGGTAGAGAAATGACATAGCAGGCAAGGTTACTCCCTGCTCTTACAGAGGTCCCCAAGTTCAGTTTTCACTTAGAGTGGCTCGCAACTACCTGTAACTCTAGCTCCAAAGATCTAACATTCTCTTCTGGCCTCTGTGGACACAGACACGGACACACACACACACACACACACACACACACACACACACACTTACTCATGCGTGTGTAAGTAAAATGTTTAATTTAAAAGTTAAAACAGGGGTTGGGGATTTAGCTCAGTGGTAGAGCGCTTGCCTAGCAAGCGCAAGGCCCTGGGTTCGATCCTCAGCTCCAAAATAAATAAATAAACAAACAAACAAACAAATAAATAAATAAATAAAGTAAGTTAAAACAAACAAACCTTTTCAGATGTCAGTCAGATGTGGTGGCACATGCTGATAAACACAGCACTCTAGAGGTTAAAGCAAGAAGGTCTTGAGTTCCAAGCCAGCCTGGGCTGTAGACGGAAATCATCCCTCAAAACTAAACAAACCAACGAACCAACCCCCCACTGAACACCATAGACCTCAGCACCTAGTAATATTATTATGCTTTGGAGTTGTCTAGATTGGTCTATGGAAAGCTGGTTTCTTCTGCTTGGATGCCTGTGTAGTGTGACTATACTAAAATCCACCAGCCCACCTGTGAGGGCTTTCACTGTAACACAGTAAGCATTCTTAGGCAGGAGTACTTCACTACTAACTTTAAAAAATGTTAATGTGGCCAGGCAGTGGTGGCGCACGCCTCTAATCCTAGCACTCGGGAGGCAGAGGCAGGTGGATCTCTGTGAGTTCGAGGCCAGCCTGGTCTACAGAGTAAGATCAGGACAGGCTCCAAAGCTACAGAGAAATCCTGTCTCAACAAGGCAAAAAAAAAAAAAAAAAAAGTTAATGTGTATGTGTGTGCACTTGCACGTTTTCACATGTGTGTGGTAGATGCACAGGTGTGGGGATGCACAGGACTCTGTGCAGAGGCCAGAGGAGGATGTTGGGTGTTCTGCTCTTATTCCCTTGAGACAGGGTAGCTTGCTGATCCTAAGCTAGACTGGCAGCCTGCAAACCCCAGAAATGGGGTTACAGGGGCACGGGTAGCCATGCCTTGTTCTTTGTGGAGGTGCTGGGGTCTTGAACTCAGGTCCTTGGGCTTGGACGGCAAGTGCTTTTCATCACTCATCCATCTGCTGAGGTCCACTGCTGTTCTTTAGGATTGCCGGTAGGATGCAGTAACCAAACCAGGTGGATCTGAGTCTGTTTCTAAGACGACACTTTCTGGGATGATTTCTGTGGTTTGTTCCTTTTGGTCTATGTTTTCACAAGTTTATTATTATATGTCAGTTGTACTTAATGTTGGGTTTCATTACAACATTTTCACACATGTGCATGATGTATTTTGATCCTACTCATCCCCATTGATTACCCCGGCATGTCCTTCTCCCGCTCCTGAATCCCTTCCTCTTCTGAGAATCGCCCGTCTACTTTCACAGTGATTTTTTTGTTTGTTTTTTTGTTTTTCGAGACAGGGTTTCTCTGTGTAGTTTTGGTGCCTGTTCTAGATCTTGCTCTGTAGCCCAGGCTGGCCTCAAACTCACAGAGATCCACCTGCCTCTGCCTCCTGAGTGCTGGGGTTAAAGGCGTGAGCTACCACTGCATGCACAGCTTCATGGTGATTTTTAAAGTGCGTTGACTATATTTGATTTCTTGTGTGTGTGTGTGTGTGTGTGTGTGTGTGTGTGTGTGTGTGTGTGCACTCACATTCAAGGATGAACAAGCATGCATGTGAGATCAAAGGACACTTTGATGCTGAAAGGTCTGTCTTGTTTCTTCCACTGTGCTGTGTACTTAAGCTTCTGGCTGATTCTCCTGTCTCAGGCTCCCATAGATCTGCAGGAATGCTAGAGTTACAGATCCATGCTACCGAGTCCAGCTTCCTCTGTAGGTTATGGAGGTTAAACTCAGGGCGTCAGGTTTACACAGCAATCCTGTCTGCCGAGCCCATCCCCCTACCCCCGGACTATCAGCCTATGGTAGATTTAAAAATCTGTAGACTCAATGGATCAGGTATGAACCCACCATCACTTTGGGTTCTCCATGGCTCTCTCCTGCCACTTTAAAAAGAGATTTTAATTATTTTGTGTTTTATTTTATTTTATTTTTGCTCTTTAAGACAGGATCTTTCTACATGGCCCTGGCTGTCCAATGACTCACTTGTGTAGACCAGGCTGGTCCCAAACTCACAGAGGTCCACTGGCCTCTACCTCCTGAGCACTAGGATTAAAGGTGTGTACCACCATGCCTGGCTATTTTAAAATTTTAATTACATGTGGGTTGGAGTCTCTGTGTGTATATGTGCATGTGAGGGCAGGTGCCCACAGAGACCAAAAGAGGAACTGGAGTTACAGGCAGTTAGTTAGTTGTGGGATGACTGAAGAGGGAGCTGAGAACTCAACTTGCATGCTCTGGAAGAGCAACAAGTATTCCTAGTCACGGAACCATCTCTTCAGCCCTCTCCCATCATTTCCTGGTCTATTTCCTAGTCTGATCCTGACATCCTCCAGGCGTGTTTCTTGGTCTCAGCTTCCTGATATCCTTGACCTTTTTGTATCCTTTCCCTCTTTTTCTCAAACCAGCTCTGGTTTCTCTTGGCTCTTGGATTATACAGTTGCCATCTTTTCTAGTGGAGAAAACCACAAAACCAACCAACCAAACAAACAAAAACAAAAACAAAAAACAACCACCCCCTCCAAAAAAAAACCCAAAAACCAAAACCAAAACAACAACAAAAAACAGCGAAACCCTGAGAAAGTCTTCCCGAGGTCCGTTCCTATGGTTTAGATTCTCTTGACAAGCATTTTTGCTGATGTCCTACAGCTTTAAGAAGAGAGGTGAAGAAGAAATGCAGGGCCAGGGATATGTCACTCAGTAAAGCGCTTGCATTGCTAGTTCAAAGCCCAGAACCCCTGCTAAAAAGCCAGCTGGTGTGGTGATGTCGCGTCTGTAATCCCTGCACTGGGGATGTAGAGAGGCAGGTTCCTGGGGCTGCCAGCCAGCCAGCCTAGTTTAAAGGGTGAGCCACAGACCAAAGAGAAATCTTGTCACAGAAAATAAGGTGGAGCCTACAAGAGAGTGGAGTGGGTAAATGTGGTAGTTTGAATGGAATTGGCCCGCATAATCTCATAGGGCGGGGCACTATTAGGAGGTGTGGCTTTGTCAGAGTAGGTGTGGCCTTGTTGGAGGAAGTGCATCACCGTGGGGGCGGGCTTTGAGGTTTTCTAGTCTCAGTTTACCGCCAGTGTTTTCAGTTATTACTTGTTGCTTTCAAGATGTAGGACTCTTCACCAAGTCTGCCTATGTGCTGCCATGCTCCCTGCCATGGTGATAACGGACTGAACCTCTGAACTGCAAGCCGCCACCACCTCAATTAAATGTCTTCCTTTGTAAGAGTTGCGGTGGTCATAGTGTCTTTTCACAGCAATTAGAACTCTCAGACAGTAAGAACGTTTGCTGTGTAAGCCTGGTGGCCTAAGTTTGATCCCCTGAACCCATGTAAAGGTAGAAGGAGAGAACTGACTCCATGTGTGCCACAGCATGTGTGCCCCCTTTCACATTTTGTGTGTGCATGTACACATACACACACACACACATACACACACACACACATACACACACACACACATACACACACACACACACATACACACACACACACACATACACACACACACACACAGAACAAAACAGGAAACCAAGTGAACAGTTCTTCCTGAGATTGACCTCTGGCTTTCACACTCAAGTGCACCACCAGACAGATATACCCCCTAGACACACACCCTTCACAGGTGTCAGGAAGAGAGAGAGACACAGAGAGACACACAGACAGAGAGAGAAGATATAGATAGATAGATAGATAGATAGATAGATAGGTAGATAGATAGATAGATAGATACATACATACATACATACATACATACATAGACAGACAGACAGAGAAGGGGCTAGAATTTTCTGTGGCTCTGTCCCACCCTGCATAGGAACTGTTTCAGAGAAAGGGCTCAGCAATTGAATGATATACTGAAGAGAAGGCAGGCATTAAAATGGAATTTGATAGATGGAGTACAGGGTTGGGCTTACATAAGATCCTTCTAACAATACAAGTAGATTGTCTCTCACAGGACAGAAACTGACTGAAACACGAGGGCACCTGAGCTGCGGTATTTCAGGGAGCATAATAAATTTGATGTTTCCCTTCACCTGACTGTGATCTTGAAGAACCTTCTCTGTTCACCCCCACCCCCTCACCCACACTCAGAGAATACATGAGCACTCCTGTTTCTGAACAGCCTCAGTGATGATCTATTTTAGGGGCTGCTAAGCAATTTAAATAGGAGGCTACAAAGTTGTCTTTCCTGTTTCTATTTTTTTTTCTTTTTCCTTTTTTTTTTGAGACAGGGTCTCACGAAGGCCTTGAACTTGCTATTTAGTCAAGGATAGCCTTAAATTCCTGTCACTACCTCTTGAGGGCTGGGCTATAGGTGTATGGCACCATGCCAGGTTGATGTGGTTCAGAGGATGAAACTTGGGCCTTCATGTATGTCAGACAAGCCCTCTACCAAATATGTCTCATCCCCAAACCCTGATTGCCCTTTTTTATCTTCTCACCCTGCCACTCTCTGAAATCATTTTCCTTATTAGGTTTTTTATTTTTATTTTTCCGAGACAGGGGTTTCTCCATGTAGTTTTGGTGCCGGTCCTGGATCTTGCTCTGTAGACCAGGCTGGCCTTGAACTCACAGAGATCTGCCTGGCTCTGCCTCCCGAGTGCTGGGATTAAAGGCGTGCACCACCGCCACCTGACTTTCTTATTAGGTTTTAATAATCTCTTAAATTTCACTATGTTACCCAAGGTGGCCTGGAAATGGTTAGGTAGCCCATGATGATCTTAAACTCTGCATCTACCTGCCTCAACTGCCCAAGTGCTGGGATCATTCATAGATGTGCATCACCATGGCTGGCTAAGAACCTACTCAGATTTAAGATTCTTACAGCTGCCCATCATTTCTAGAGCTAGTCTGGTAGAGCTATAATGTGAACTCCAGTGTAATTTAAAATTTCTAGAAGCCGTGTGATTCGTTAACATCCATAAATTCTAAGTGTGAATGGAGATTGGCAGTTGTGTGGAGAAAAGCTGAAATTCCCAGGGGCAGGAGCTTTTGGCTTTGATGAAAATATCAAGCTCATGTTACGAGGGTGAAAGTTCCTGACTTCGTAAAGATAGCACAGAGAGATGGATGGCTTGGTCTTAATACATCAATTACAGGAGTTCGTGACCTGGGGTAGATCACTTGGGTCCAAGATAGACCTTTTCATGTAATCTTTTATTAGCTGATAGTGCCTGCTGGGACGTGAGCTGAGGGAAGGAGTCAGAGGCTCAGTCTGAACTCCTTGGGAAAGAAGTGCCTTGGTCAACTAGTGATGTCTGCCCTGGGTACCACCAGGAGGATTGAACTGAATGTTCTAACTTGTTCTAAGACACAGTTCTCTTCTTATTCAAAGGGAGATAAAAATAACAACTCTGTCAGACTAACTGGGACACTGTGAAACTCAAATGGAGTAGGCTGAGAAAATACTTTTAAAAATCTAACAACATGCCGGGTGGCAGTGGCGCACACATTTATTCCAGTATTCAGGAGGGAGAAGCAGGTGAATCTCTAAGTTTGGGGCCAAGTCTGGTGTACAGAGTGAGTTCCAGGACAGCCAGGGCTACACGGAGAAACTCTTGTCTCGAAAAACAACAAAACAAAACAAAATGTGACAACATACTAAGGTATAGATTCTTTGTTGGCTTGTGAGTAGATAAGTCAGTGCATGTGTGCATGTGTGTATTCGTATGTGCCTAACTGAATATATGTATTTTCTATTTATTTTTGATTTGAATTTAAACTTATCCTAGTAAGCTTTAGTTTTCAGCTTAACAGTCTAGAGAGGACTCAGGTGAAGGATTGTGTGCATGCCTAAGAGGGATTGTCTTGATTGATAACTGATGTATGAGGGCACAGCCCACTTTGGGTGGCACCATCCTCTGGGCAGGTGGTACTGAGCTGTACAAAAAAAGCTAGCTAAGTGCTGGTGATGGTGGCGCACACCTTTAATCCCAGCACTTGTAAGGCAGAGGCAAGTGGATCTTTGAGAATTCGAGGCCAGCCTGGTCTACAGAGCGAGATCCAGGACAGCCAAAGCTACAAGAGAAACCCTGTCTTGAAAAACCAAAACCAATTTTCTTTTAAATTTGGTTTTGTTTTAGGGCAAGCGGGGGGGAGGTTGCAAGGGCAGAGGGCAGATATGAGGGGACAGGGAGATAAGTGGGATAGGAATGCATGATATGAAATCCACAAAGAATCAATAAAAGTTAAAAAAAAAAAAAAAGCTGGCTAAGCAGACAACCAGTAAGCACCTCTCCTCTATAGTTTCTGCTTCAAGTTTCCCTGTCTTAAATTCCTGCCCAAACTTCCCTCAGTGGTGAACTATGACCTGGAAGTGAAAACCAAACACATCCTTTCCTCCCCTAAGTTGCATTTGGTCAGAGTCTTTTTGTTATAGCACATAAAGAAAGCTGGAGCAAAGCTTAAGTGTATTTACTATTTTACACGCTTGTGTATGTGCATACATGTGTGAGAACACATACTTGTATAGAAACCTGAGAACAGGGTCTCATTAGACTGAGAACTGGCCAATTAGGTTAAGCTGGGTTCAGCGATTCTCCTGTCTCCACTAACCCATAGCACTGGGATTACAAGTACATACTACCATATTAGGCATCTTTGTGTGTGTTCTGGAGACTGAACTCAGGTCCTTGTACTTGAAAGGTGAACATTTTATTCACAGAGCTATCTACCAGCCATTGATTTACTATCTGTCATCCATCCATCTATCTATCTATCTATCTATCTATCTATCTATCTATCTATCTATCTACCTATCTATCCATCCATCCATCCATCCATCCATCCATCCATCCATCCATCCATCCATCCATCTATCTATCTACTTATTATTGTCAGTGTCTCACCATGTGAATCAGGATGACCTAGAACATGTGATCTCAGGTCCTCAGGCTTGCAAGGCAAGCACTCTGCTACCCTAGCCACCTCCCAGGCCCCATTCGCCCTCCCCATCTTCACTAGACCCCTTGTGGTCTCACCAGATGTACTTCCTGTCTCTCTCTACCTGGGTGTCTTTCTCTGCTTCTCCTTTCTCTGCAAAGGCTCAGCCCACCGCAGAGAATCTGTCATTATTGATTTGGGGGAAAGGCTTTGATTCTGCACGCCAGTAGCTGTTCCTCATGAAACTATGACAACTCGGTATTAGCTGCAAATCAATGAACTTTTTAAATGCAGTTGAAGCCACAAAACTGGCCCGCTGCTAAACCTCGATAAGCCCACCCTGGAACAGCCAGACCTTTATCTTAACAGCCATGTGATCTCCTCTGCTTTGACAGCCCCTTAGCTGCATTGATAAGGATTATACATCGTCTAAGGAGCTCTTGCCCTCTCTGGGAACATTTCTAAAGTGGATGCAGGAGAGAAAAAGGAGTCTCTTTGAAGGGGAGGCTGGGGTAGACAGGTCAGCATTCTCAAAGAAACCCATTCTCAGCCTTCCTTCTTTTCATACCAGCACTACTTCAGGGACAGAACAGAAAATGGGAACGTGTCAAGGAAGAGTTTAAGCTGTGATGGAGTGCTCTTGGCATGATTCCCTGGCGAGTGCATTCAGATCTTCATTCTACGAAGTCATTCTGTGGAGCCAGCCTCCTTCCCTTTGCTGAGGAAGAGAAGGGAGAAGAGGAGGGAGAGGAGGAGGGAGAGGAGGAGGTCCTGTCTTTTTGTTTTTCTTGCTTAGTCTTTGTTTAAAATCTCTCTTCTCTCTCTCTCTCTCTCTCTCTCTCTCTCTCTCTCTCTCTCTCTCTCTCTCTGCATGCTGGTGCATGTGTGTCATGTGTATAGTCAGAGGACAATGTCAAGTGTCAATGCTCACCTCCCATCTTATTGAGGTAGCAGCATCTTCGGTTCCTTGCTGTATAGCCTAGGCTGCTTACCCCAGGGATTCTCCTGCCTGGGCCCTCCTCTCACGGTAGGAAGAGTGCTCTGTTTAGATAATGTGCTTCTGTTTCCCACTTTGGTGTGACTTGTGTGGTTCCAAACTCAGGAACAAAGGTTCCCTGCTTCCACTGTTCCACTGGCAATCTTTTGTCCACTGAGCTATCTCAACAGCCCTCTTTCATACTCTTAAAGAAAATTACATGTATTTATTTATGTGTGTGCACGCACGTACACACACACACACACACACACACACACACACACACACACACACCAGAAGATAACTTACAGGAGTTGGGTCTCTCCTTCCATCATGTAGGTCCTGGGGATTGGACTCAGATAGTCAGTCTTGGCGGCAAGCACCTTTACCCGCTGAGCCGTCTCAATCTGCGCATGCTTAGCTTAGTCTTTCATCAATAAAAGTATATAACTGGATCACTTCGATGTCTGGAGTTGGCCTACATAGTTACAGCCCTTCCTTTACATAGGTCATTTTCATCTGGCTGTAGATGAGTTTGCTGTAACTTGTCATAGCAAGGAGGACAGCTGTCCTGACAACATCCTTTGAATCCAAGGATACCCTTGAACTGACACTGATCATCTTACACATGATTCAACTAGCAGAAGAGATGTCCCACTGGGCCCTAGTTACCTTATCATCATCATCATCATCATCATCATCATCATCATCATCATCATCATCATGACAGGGTCTATTTAACCTTATTTAAGCTTAGGATGACATTGAACTTTTTAATCCTCCTGGTGTATGGAGCCCTGGGGACAGAACCCAGGGCACTGTGAGTGTTAAGCAAGCACTCTACACACTGAGCTACATTCCCAACCCCTTGCTAACTGCTTACTAAGTTGATCCTCTGCTTCTTCCCAGGACCAGAACTTTCTATTTTTTTCTCTCTGTGCCACCGCCCTTGTCCCTTGTCTCTTCATTTCTCCCTCCCTTTCTTCCCTGTCCTTCTCTTCCTGTCTTTCTTATCCTGGATTGCACTGTGCCCCATTTCCCATCTTCCTGTCTCTCCTTTCACCTGGGCTGTTGCTGTGGTAACCAGCTCTGTGGCAGGTGAAACTGGAGAACCCCCGGTTCAGCTGACCTCCTAGCTTTCACTTTCTGTCCTGGGCTTCTCTGGGGTCACAACTTTGGGCTGCCTTCAAAACCTCTGCCACTAGGCCCAAGCCTCTTGAAAGGGAGATGTGTATTGACATCTCAGGATACAGACTTTGTCCATGTGGAAAGGGGATAGATACTCTATTATTCATGAATCTTATTTTTAGCCAGCTTTCCTGTGGCAACTCCTTGTCTTCCTCCTCCTCCTTCTCCACTACTCCTTCTTTTATTCTTCCTCCTCCTCCTTTTTCTCTCCCTTCTTTTCCTCCTCCACTCCCACCCCCCTTCATGGCAGGGTTTTACTTTGAGGGCCCACACTGACCCCAAAGTCTCGATTCTTCTGTCTCCCCTTGCTGAGTGCCAGGATCACAGGCATGGACCACTGCAATGGGCAGCTCCCACCCAGCTCTTTATTATGTTGACAAATTTAACTTCTTTGCTTAAATCCTCCTCTCAGTTTTTCCAGCCTCCCTGGCATTAGTGGGTGGAGAAGGGGAGGTGTTGAACACACACATTAAATCTTGCTTTTGTCGTTTATGAATGCGTTTATTTTAAATGCTTGAAAGCAAGTTATGTATACACAGTATTTGATGTCATGCTTTTTATTCTTAATATTGTGTAACATGCATTTTCCATTCCATTAAAAATTCTTCACCATGAACATTTTTTTTTTTTTTTTTTTTACAAAATCAGCTTAACAGTCCATCTACCCACCCCCCTGTCTCTGTCTCTGTGTCTCTGTGTCTGTGTGTGGGTGGTATATGCCGTGTGTGAGTGCCTGTACCTATATGTATGCATGCGGGGGTCAGGGGAGCATATCTGGTGCTCTGCTCTGTCACTTTCCACTTGATCATTGAACCTGGAGCTAAGCTTGTGTTTGGAGCAAGCCCCAGTGATCCTTCTGTGTATGTGGCCCCGTAGCGCTGGGATTCTAGGTGTGCATGTAACTACCCCTGAGTCTTTACATGGGTGCTGGGGATCTGAAATGCCATTCTTCATGCTTGTGCTACCAACCATCCTTCCCGGGCTATTTTGATGACAGGCACTTCATCTGGGCCCCCTGCTGGTCTCCAGTATGTGGCTGAAAAGTCCCTTCTGAAGCCTCTTTGGAAGAACATAGATAGCCTCCTTATAAGCCTATCAGGGTGAGCTAGCTAACAGTCTCACCCTCAAAAGACAGTGTGTTATGTTGATGGATAGAGCGCCATAGTGTTGTCCACTTGAACACTGACAGATCCCCGCCCAAATCAATCATTTCTTTTTGGCATAGTTGAATTGGAGCTGCTCTGTTTGACAGTGATTAGCCAACAGTTGAACTGGGGCTTAAGATATTTCATGTTGCAAACCTTCTTCTGCAGTGAACTCATCCATCTTTCTATTAATGCTGGTGGGAGGGCAGCCATATCATGTATCTAAAACAGGAATTAAGGGGTAGGGCTGTAGCACAGTTGGTAGAGTGCTCACCTAGCATGCACAAAGCCCTCGGTTCAATCCCCATCATGACATAAATGGGGCATGGTGGTACATACCCGTAATCACAGTACTTGGGAAGTGGAGGCAGGAGAATTAGAATTTCAAGTTCACCTTTAGCTACATAAGGGTTCTGAAGCCAGCCTGGATTCTAGGAGACCCTATCTTAAATAAATAAATAAATAAATCAGAATTAATTTGCCTCATGTGCAAAAGTCAAGAAGTGGTCGGTCTTAGAAAGCCCTGCTTCCTTCTGTTTAAAAATGAAATTTTAATCTTGCTTAAGATCCTTCCTAGCTACCCTGGTTCTGCATGGGTGTAATGATTCAGGTTTTAGGTGATGCAATCATCTGTGCTCTTGCTGAGATAGAGAGCGAGACAGTCCTGGCACACAGAATCAAAGGCTGATGGCAGAGCATTAAGACGTATAAAGTCTTGTCAGCAAGTAACTGCTGAAGGAAATGCATCACACTCAACAAAGCGGAGGGTAAGGCTGTACTTGTGTGTGGATGACACTTGATGCTGTATTGCTCTTTAGAGAAGATGCTTGCAGGAGAAGATCAGGGCCCTGGCTCCATGAGAAGCAGGGCAAGGGACAATTCTGAGACCAAATCCAGTATGTTAATGAGTCTGTAATCTTTGAGGGATGACAGGAAGTTATTTATAGAAGCTGAAATTTATTATGATTATAGACACAGACATGTGTAATGTTTCACTGTGATGTCAACATGCAGATTATATATAATCTACACATATATGTATATATTAAACATCTATAATCTGCATATAAATATCACAGTGAAGCACATTACTTTGTACATGATATATGTGCACAGATATATGTATAATATATACACATGTATATATATATGTATATATATATATATATATATATATATATATATATATATATATATAAAATGTTTTGATCAAATCCTGCTTCTCTTCTGCCCTCTCTTTGTCCTCTCTGTTCCTTCTCTAATAGTCCCTGTCCTATTCAGTAATCTCTCAGTGGTAATGGTGTTTGGGGGTACAGAGTCTGACTATGTAGCCCAGGCTGGCCTGGAGCTCAAGATCTTTCTGTCTCAGCCTGCTGAGTGCTGGGATTATAGGCAAACACAACCATAATTAGCTATTAAGTTCTCTTTTGCTTACGAGACAGGGTCTTATTTGCCTCAAATTCTCTATGTAGCAAAGGAAAACCTTGAACTTCTGACCCTCCTGTCTCTACTTCCCTAATGCTGAGATTACAGATGTGTGCCACCGTGCCCAGGCCACATGTTGCTGAGGGTACAACCCTGGGCTTTTGGTATATTGGGGAACACTCTCCCAACTGAGTTACATTTCCTGCAGCAGATGAAATAATCTCCCCTCTATGTTCCACCTAAGGTCTCTACGGTTTGAAGAACTGCTTTGCATAGCATTTTAGTAAAGGTTGGGGATTTGTCCTACAGATAATGACATGTGTTGTAAGGCATTTACTATACCTTAGAGGATTTGGTGGAAATCTCTGAAACCTAAAGAGACTATGCTCATACTATAAAAACCAACCATCTGACTTGTCATTTGCCATTGTTCTATAATTTCTCACAGAAGTCATGTGACAGGCAGATCTGCTACTTAAACTCATTGATACCAAGTCTATTTCAATTAAAAGTCAAATGTGTGTGTGTGTGTGGGGGGGAACAGAGATGGCTCAATGCGCAAAAGCACTTGCTGACAAGCCTGGTGACCCTTAAGACCCATATGGTGGAAGGAGAGAACAGACTACTTCAAGTTGTCCTTGGACCTCCATGTGCATATTCTGGCATGAACATCACTTCCCTTCACCCCCAAACCCACCAAACAAATAACTAACTAAATAAGCAATAATAATAATAAAAAAACCCCAATATTTACCATAGGAAATTGTTCAGGAGGATCTTTGATTTGGAAAATCTCATTGTAACTTTCTGTGTGTTCATTTATGATGCTATCTGCAGACACGTCCTTGGCATTTAAATGAAGAGACCAGGTGACTATTCTCACTGCTCAGATGTATTCATGAATAAATAGGGAGATGTTGCATCGGCCACTAATGGAATGATTGAGGTTTTCTTTCCTTTGAATCATTTTTAATCCTTTGGGGCCCCAGACGTTTATGAAAACTTAAAACCTGGACCACATTTTGAAGGCACAGTGTTAATATCATGTGCAACCATGCCCAGTGTATATGCTGCTGGGATCAAACCCAAGAGTTTGATGCTAGGCAAGCACTCTCCCAACCAAGTCTCATCCACAGCCTATAGGTAGCTGGTTTTATTAGTAAACTTTAATGGAGGGATGGGTCATGCCTGAACTGGGGGCAGGAGGTGGGAGAGTCCAGGAATAGACTGAGATTTTTTTGGGAATAGGGTCTACTTGTTTTTCTGTCCTTATACAGAATTTCTGGATTTATCATGACATCAAATGCATAATGGAAGGAGCCAAATTTGCAAGGCTAATGCCATAATGTTACCATTATAATGAAGCAAAGAGATAGTCGACTGCCATCTTGGTCAACCATGTTGATCCCAGTTGGTTTTGGGTGGTATTTACTGTTTGAATAATGATATAATGACTTGTGTCCTGATGGAATTAACTATTCCCTCTGCCCCCCCTTTTTTTTGCTTGGGGGGGAGGGGTAGACATGGTTTCATGTAACCAGGTTGGCTTCATACTTGCTAAATAGACAAATATTAGATAGTTTTATACTGCTGTGCTAAATACTGTGACCAAGGCAACTTACAAAAGAAAGGGTTTGCTTGGGGTTTATGGCTTCAGAGGGTTAGAGTCCGTGAGCATCATGGTGGGGAGCATGGCAATAGGAAGGTAGGCATGGTGCTGGAGCAGTAGCTGAGAGCTCACATCTTGAGACATAGCTACCAGGCAGAGAGACAGAGACTAGGAACGGTGAGTCTTTTGAAACATAGAAGCCCACCTCCGGGAACACACTTCCTCCACCAAGGCCACACCTCCCAATCCTTCACAAACAATTCCACCAACTGGGGATCAAGTATTTGAATATATGAGCCTTTGGGGCCAATTTTCATTCACAACACCAGGGATGACCTTGAAAGTCCCCATCCTCCTGCCTCTAGCTCCTGAGTGTTGGAATGGTAAACCCTCATCACACCTGGCTTGTAATACACTTTTACTTATTTACTTCTTCTTCTTCTTCTTCTTCTTCTTCTTCTTCTTCTTCTTCTTCTTCTTCTTCTTCTTCTTCTTCTTCTTCTTTTTGTATGTGGAGCTGAAGATCGAACCCAGGGCCTTGCGCTTGCTAGGCAAGTGCTCTACCACTGAGCTAAATCCCCAACCCCCTTATTTACTTCTTAAAGGTACTCAGAATAAGGAGTTTTCAGGATTGGAAGATGAAACTCTCTCAGTGCCTTTCAAGAAATGTGCCCCCTAAAGGAAATGATGTATGTTATCGATTTGGCTAACTATGAATCAGAGTATATTTAGAACACTTAGCTAACTTTCAGGAAATTGGAAACAGTTCAATAGTTCCCCAGCAGACTACAATGTGGTTGCAAAAGTTCAAGTCAATAAATGCAAACAAGGGGCTGGAGCCATGGTTCAGGGGTTAGGAGCACCCACTGCTCTTGCAAAGAACTCTAGTTTGGTACCCAGCATCCTCATCAGGGTGTTCACTGTAACTCCAGCTCCAGGGGCCCAAATACACTCTTCTGGCCTCTGCAGGTGCTGCATTCATATGTATACACACACACACACACACACACACACACACACACACACACACGAGTGTGCACACACAATTAAAATAAATGCAGACCAGAGTAAATTAATATTTTATTATGTTTTAATTTGTATGTGTGTGTGTGTGTGTGTGTGTGTGTGAGAGAGAGAGAGAGAGAGAGAGAGAGAGAGAGAGAGAGAGAGAGAGAGATTGACAAAGTGACAGAGACAGAAACAGAGACAGACAGATAGCATGCCTGTGGAGATCAGAAGACAATTTTGGGCATCAATTTTCTTCTTCCACAATGCGGGTGTTCTGGGGACTGAGCTCAGGTGATCGAACAGAGCAGCAGGACATTCCTTCCGTGCCCTCTCACCAGCCCTAAATAAGCATAGTTTTAAAGGATGTGCTTCCTTCCTGTTGTGATAAAATACACAGGGAGCCTCCTGTGTCCATCTCTCCTATGCTGGGATTACAAGTACATGCTGTCATCGCAGGCTTTTTAAACATGGGTTCTGAAGGTCAAATTTGGATTCCCCTTGCTTGCAAGGCGAGCTGTTTTGCTGACTGAACTATCTCCCTGGTCCTGGACTTAGAAGATCTTTAAGAACCATTTTGCTGTCTGGCTCACCCCAGCCCTGAGGCACAGAGACCATCATAGAAGAGGTGTCAGGGAGAGTGTAAGAGCCAGAGTTTGGGGAGGACTAGAGAGAAACAGCGCCTTCTGGACATTACAGGACAACTGTGGTCATGACCCCACTGGAACTGTGGTTGCCTACAGAAGACCTGAGCAAGATTAAGGCAGTGAATATTCTAACAGAGGGTGGGAAGGGGGTTCATTAGACCCTACCCCTAACTGAGGAGCTAGGGACAGTTGATAGCTTCTGGGAGCAGAGAGTCAGTTTTTTAAAGTGAATGGCCCATACCCAGGAGCAACACAAGTTGGAGTTGATTGGTTAGTAAAAGAGAGAGAGAGAGAGAGAGAGAGAGAGAGAGAGAGAGAGAGAGAGAGAGAGAGAATCTGTTGCAGCAGGAAGTTGGGGTGGATCTACACAGAGTTAGGGGGAGGACTTGGAGTTGGGGTAACTACGATTAAAATACATTGTATGAAATTCTCAAATAATTAGTAAAATATTTTTCTAAAAGAGGAACATTTGCTTCTTGGAGCCAGAGAGATGGTTCTGCACATAAGAGTGCATACTGCTTTTGCAGACTGTACCCATTCTGGGGTACAGGCATTTCACAACCCTCTGTAACTCCAGATCTAGGAAGGAGATCAGACACTTTCTTCTGGCCCGTGTAGGCAGCTGCCCTCACAGGCACATATTCCCTGCCCTTACATAAACACATGATGGGGAAAAAAAGTAATTTTTTTTTTTAAAAAAGATCATATTCTTCTTTTTGCATCAATGGGAAAATGAGGCTTTGTAATGATTCCTCATCAAATAAATCAGTGTATTGAGTTGCAAATCCTCTTATTTATATGTTATTGCTGCTCCCCGGCATGGATTTAGCCATCACTGGGTTATTGGAAGTTGGCTCTTAAGGTTCTGCTCTTTGTTAGAAAGGGAACGGCGTGAAACAAGTCGCCACACTGTATAATTTCTATGGCTTGTATTAATGTAGACAGTACAGTCACCATAAAGAAGAAAAATCGCCAGTGAGAGATAAAGCTAAAATACTAGTTGTGTTACAATCACATTCTAGTGCTGCGATAAATTGCGTGAAGCCAATAAAGCAGCCCTCGCTGAAGATATTTGGCACAAACCAAAAAATGAAAGGGGAAGCCATGATGCTGTCTGCTGCTAGGGGATGCTTCCCTGGACTTAAGGCAGCAAACTACATGGGAATAATTTTTCGCTTATTGCATATTCCAATTGCAAAGTCATTTCTGGGGTTCCTCTCACCCTCTTCTCCTAACCTCTTCCTCAGCCTCTACCACCACCTTCTCGGTCTCCTCTTCCTCCTTGTTTTTGTTTTATTTGTTTGTTTTCGAGACAGGGTTTCTCTGTGTAACCCTGGCTGTCCTGAAACTCACTCTGTAGACCAAGTTGTCCTGGAACTCAAAGATCCGCCTGCCTCTGCCTGCTGAATACTGGGGTTAAAGGTGTGTGCCACCACTGCTTGGTTTCTCCTTCTTTTCTAAAGAGGTAAGAAGAGAATTCCATGTCTCCACAAGTTATGTTTCATTGAATGTGCCTCCAATCTCTGGGAACTTATAACTCACCAGAACCATAATGTTGTTTGTTCTAAAGTTAGTTTTTTGGGGGTGGATGTGTGGGTTTCCCCTTTAAATTTGCTCTTGGCCAATGGGTTGGAACTGGATTGATCCTGAGCCCCAAATTTTACCAGACATGTCCAGTCTTTCCTTACTAGAATCTTGTGCTACACAGGCAGTTGGGATGAGTGAACTTTTCTTATCAGTAAAGAAGCCCAAAGAAATCATATGTGCTGGGATTTTAGATGCATAGGTATGTGTGTCTGTGTATGTGCTGGATATGGAAACCAGTATCTGCTAGACATGTACTCAACTGCCTACCCACACCCATAGCCCCTCACTGGGGGATTCTAGGCAGGTGTTCTACCACTGAGCCACACCCCCAGCCCCTCACTGGGGGATTCTAGGCAGGTGCTCTACCACTGAGCCACACCCCAGCCCCTCACTTGGGGATTCTAGGCAGAAGCTCTACCACTGAGCCACACCCCAGCCCCTCACTGGGGGATTCTAGGCAGAAGCTCTACTTCTGAGTCACACCCCAGCCCCTCACTGGGGTATTCTAGGCAGAAGCTCTACTTCTGAGTTGCCCCTAATCCCTCACCAAGGATATTCTTGACAGAGGGCCTACTACTGACCCAGAATCTCCAGACCTCACTGGAGTGTTTTGGACAAGCCCTGTGCCACTTAGCCATGTCCCCGGTCAGTCACTGGGAGATTCTAGGTAGGTGTTCTACCCCTGAGCATTGTCCCCAGTCCTTTTTAAGTTCTTACCTAGAAGATAGATGACATGAGATGATGGGTGATATGCTCAGGTCTACTGTACTTTATTATGTTAATAGATCTTTCACCTTCAATAGACTATTCCTTTGAGCCTGAAGCCCAGAAGGAAATCATGTCTTTAAAAGGATAAGAATTTTAAAAGTTAGATAAAAATCTAGTCAATGGATTACCACAGCGACATCCAGGGAACCCTATGAAGTGTTGTGCTGTTGTTTCTTGATTAAAGCAGTGGTGGGGGTCACGATTATTCTCTCTCTTAAGTAATGCGTGTATTTTTATTTTTAATTGGCAGGTAATAATTGTGGAGTATTTATGTAGGCACAGTCAGGGTTATTTTCCAGAAGTCATGACAGCGGAAGAAAAACGATGTGTCCCTGGGACGTGCGTAAGCCCTGTAGAGCAGATAGAATGGACCTGCCATAGCTCTAATCCAGTTACATTTTGACTGCTCAGCTCATTAGCAGAGCTGCTTGCATTCAATAATGGAGCTGCGCTTTGTGCCTTGTTTGGAAGGCGGTGTTCTCACACGCCGCTTGTGGGAATATAAATCAGAATATGCTTAATTTCTGGAGGACATTTTGGCAGTATTCATTGAAAGCCTTAAAAAAATAAGCATGTAATTTACTTGTAGGAATTGATTCTGGGAAGATAATCATGATTTGGGTAAATATGTTTGTTCAAGATGCATTGTTTGTAGTAGCAAAAAAAAAAAAAAAAAGCTTGGAACTGCCTTTTAAATGTGTGTGTATGTGTGTGTGTGTGTGTGTGTGTGTGTGTGTGTGTGGGCGCGCGTTGAGCGCTTGCACGCACCCCCCCACACCTGGTGTGCTGGGGGTGGGGGTGGGACATTGTTGTGTTGTGCATATGGAAGTCAGAGAACAACTTGTGGGAGTCAGTTCTCTCTTTCTACCACATGGGTTCTGGGGTTCAAACTCAGGTCATCAGGTTGGTGGCAAGCATCTTTACCCACTGGAGCAATCTTACCTGCTCGGGGAAACGGCTTTCCTGTCTCAGAACAGGAGTGTGAACATGCTCTGATACAAGGCAAAGGGGAGCGCTGTATGTGTGGGGGTGATGATACTGCTATGGGAAAACATAGATGAATTGTTATCTAAACAAACAGGCTAAAAAGCAAGATCAGGGCTGGGGAGATGCCTCAGTGGGTCAAATGTTTGCTGTGTAAGCTTGAGGAGCTGAGTTAGAATCCCCAGAACCCACATGAAGCCAGGCACGGTAGTGTGCCTTGTAATCTCGCTATTCCTAAAGTGAGATGGTAGAGACAGGGGAATGCCCGGGAGCTCACCAGCCAGCTAGTCTCACATATATGACAGAGAACAAGAGATTCTGTCTCAACTAGGTAGAAGGTAAGGGAGGACTGATATGGAGGTTTCCTCTGACTCCCACATGTGTACTGCATGAAGTCACTACACATCCACACATGTGAACATGTACCCACACACCATACACATGTACACCTATCATACACACACACACACACACACACACACACAAATCAGTAGAAAAGAACCCTTCTCAATCAAGGTGGATCGGAAAGACTGACAGCTGAGGTATTCTTCTGATTGCCGTATGTATGCTCCTCCATTCACACACAAACAGGGACACACACTTCATACGTACACACAACTCACACACACACACACACACACACACACAGATTTTCAAAAGCAAAGGCAGAATAGTGTCATTTTTTAAAAATCTTAAAAATGTGTGTATTTAGATAAAAACCAGAAATTAATATATCAGACTTAAATGAGGTTGTGTCTCGTGGAGGTACCGTAAGTGACTTATTTCCCTCTTCTCACGTGTGTATATTTTCCAAGACAGATCTAATAAATATGTATTACTTTTGTAACTAGATAAAAATATGGCTTGAGAAAGCCCCTTAATGAAATTCATGTATTATAATTATCCTGATGTGAAATATTACCCTTCCCTTCATCTTTAGGCAGGGAGTGGGCTGAGCTCCACGTGGCCCATTTCCTCTTCTCCTGGTCTTTGTTTCTCTTTCCTGGCCTCAGCAGCTCTTGAATCCTTGCCTGTCTGGGGGGCTCTTTGGAGCCTAGGGTCTTTTATTTTTTTCTTTGACCCCATGGGGATCACATAAGTTGTCTGTGTGAAGAAGGAGCTCATGAGGAGGCTCGGAAGCATCTCCCTATATGCAGTTCCTATCCCAAATCTGCACCTTTTTTTTCTTTATTGTCTTTAAGACAGGGCTTCTCTGTGTAGTTTTGGTGCCTGCCCTGGATCTCACCCTATAGACCAGGCTGGTCTCAAACTCACGGAGATCCCCCTGGCTCGGCCTCCCAAGTGCTGGGATGAAAGGTGTGCCACCACGGCCCAGCTGCTTGATTGTCTTGAGGTTTTTCGGGAAGTAGGAAGTGTGTCTTTAATCATCTGCAGATCCCCTTTGAGTGAGACAGTCACTCCACTGTGTGAAGAGACATTCCAGGTCAAAGGGAGTTGGGTTCAAGTTCAGGTTTTAGTGTATGTGTGTGTGTGTGTGTGTGTGTGTGTGTGTGTGCACGTGCGTGCGTGCCTGCCTATCTGAATGAAGGATGAAATCCAGAGCATTGCACATGCTAGGCAAGATATTGCTGAGCTACATCCTCAACTCTTAAAGTTAAGGGTCTTTTATTTATTTATGTGTATGTGAGTGTGAGTGCAGGTGCCTACAGATGCCAGAAGGGGGCGTCAGATCCCCTGGAGCTGCAATTACAGGTGGTTGGTTGGTGCTGAGAACCAGACTTGGATCCTCTGGAGATCACTATGTGCCTTTTAATTGCTGTGCCAATCTCTCCAGTCCCCACCTATTTGTTTATTTGAAATATAGTCTCTCACTGAACCTGGAGCTTGATGAGTAGGCTAGGCTGGCTGGCCAGTGACCCCAAGAACCCCAAATCTCCTAGAGCTGGAGTTATGGGTAGTTGTAAGCTGCCAATCTGGGTGCTAGGAACCTAACTCTGGTCCTGGCAAGAGCAGCAAGAACTTTTAATCACTGAGCCATATCTCCATACCCTGAGCATTTGTTTTACAAATGTGATCTTGCCTACAGCATTCCTTATGTTTGGCTTGGTTCTATCCTCCCCCCACCCCACCCCCACCAAGAATGTCTATGACATCACAGCCTGTGTGTAGCTTTCCTTTCCTTTTGGAATTTTTTTCTTTTTTGTGAACAATTAAGAAAGCCATGTTTGGGGGCTGGAGAGATGGCTCAGTGGTTAAGAGCACAGACTGCTCTTCCAGAGGTCCTGAGTTCAATTCCCAGCACCTACATCGTGGCTCACAACCATCTATAATAGGATCTAATGCCTTCTTCTGGCATGCAGGTATATATGCAGAGTAGTCATACATAAAATATAAACAAACAAACAAACAAATGAGAAGACCTATTTTTTTTAGGGCTAGAGGTATAGCTCAGTTGGCAGAGTGCTTGTCTAAGATGTGGAAGCCCTGGGTTCCATGCCCAGCACTACAGATACTGAGTGTGGCTGTACATTGCCTGAAATCCCAGCACTCAGGAGATGGAAGTAGAAAGATCAGAAGTTCAAGGTCATCCTTGTCCACATTGTGAGTCTGAGGTCAGCTGGCATACACAGGACCCTGCTTCAAAACAAAATAAAATAAAAGCTGTGTTTTCCTATAAAGATAGAAAGATTACAGCTGTGAAACTGACCTTTTTTAAAAAAGGTTTTAAAAGGTGTTGAGGGGAAGATTTCAGTCTTACTCCTCTTAAAGTCACAAACCAGTAAGCAACATAAAGTAATTCAACATTTTGGGTTTTATTATGATTTATGTATTTATTTTGTGTGTGCTTGAAGATGTGTGTGTGTGTGTGTGTGTGTGTGTGTGTGTGTGTGTGTGTGTGTATGTGTAGTTCAAAGGACAACTTGCAAGAATCAATTCTTTCCTGCCACAGTGTGGGTGCCAGGGATCAAATTCAAGTCCTCAGACTTGGCTGCAAGCAGCCTTACCTGCTGAGCCATCTTGCTGGCCCCTAATTCAATGTCTTAATGCTCTTGTACTGGCAGATGATATACAGGGTTGGCAGTTGATGAATGACTGTAACCAAAAACATTTATTTCTACATTAATTCAAGAAAGTTGGTATAAGTACAGAATTATGAGACATTGAGCTTAAGGAGTAAGCACTTGCTGAGTATGCACAAAATTTGCTCTCCTACACTGCCTGAAAACAAAATTAAGATATACACCAAATTAAGTGAGCAGATATTCTGACTGTGGCTATATGATTATCAATAAAGCTAAAATTGTTCTATAAAGGCTACCACCTCTTCTATTTATTTACTTTTTATTATCAAATTTATTTATTTAGTGTATGTGTGTGTGTGTGTGTGTGTGTGTGTGTGTGTGTGTGTGTGTACTCACCCACAGGCATGTTCACACAAGCCACCACCTATGTGTGGAAGTCTGAGAACAATTTGCGGAAGTCAGTTTTTCTCCTTCTCCCGTGAAGGTCCAGGGCTTTGCCCTCAGGTCATCAGGCTTGGCGGCAAACAATTTCAGCCAGTCCAGTATCTCTCCTTTTGTTTGTTTTTGTTTTTTTGAGACAGGGTTTCTCTGTGTAGCTTTGTGCCTTTCCTGGATCTCGCTCTGTAGACCAGGCTGGCCTCGAACTCACAGAGATCCGCCTGCCTCTGCCTCCCGAGTGCTGGGATGAAAGGCGTGCGCCACCACCACCCGGCCACTCTAGTATCTCTTGAGTCTCATACTGAATACAATTTATTTGAAGACTCACTAAGTGCAGGGAATTGTCTGTCCTTTATCCATCCTGTAGTCCTGTCGTCGGGTACAATATCTGGGCACTTCCCCTCTCTGGTGACATACAAGCGTCATACAAAGTAATGCATTTCATGTACTGTTTTCAGACACGGCGTCGTTATGTTGGTCTTATCAACATTCAACACAGTGACCCACTCTTGTCCTTCTCGCCACCTCCGACTGGGCCCTGTTCATCTTCTCACGATCCCCTCTTCTATTTTTATGTCAGGGTTTAATTTTCTCGTACCACTTCCCTCTTATTCCTATTATAGAATTACACTTTTATTACGAAATAACTATTTTAGCTCTTTTGTCTCCCCTCCCTATAGACGGTGTCTAGGGACCGGGCACTACTCTTTATTCATTGTTATTTCTCAAGAGCTTGGCTTGCAGGGAGTGCTCATTAAATGTTTGTGGCTTTCTGAATTGGATACATTATAGTTAATACTCAGATTAACCAGCTAATTAAATCGAACAAGTATTTATTGAGCACCAGGTATGTTTTTGTAATTTTAATAGATGCTGGCTGTGGGGAATTAAAAATGAGCATCCTGTTTAACAATATCTGTGAGTTTATTATGTTATTGAGACAGTAATTCACGCCTGGTGATGGCGTGTGTCTGTCACCAGGACTTTGGGGACCTGAGATAGAGAGAAGTAGTGGTTTGACATTCTCTTTTCTTTTTTCTGTGTTGTGTGTGTGTGTGTATGTATGTGTGCATGTGTGTACATGTATGTATATGTGTATGTGTGTGTATGTATGTGCATGTGTGTATATGTATGTATATGTGTATGTATGTGTATGTGTGTGTATGTGTGTGCATGTGTGTACATGTATGTATATGTGTATGTATGTGTATGTGTGTGTATGTGTGTGCATGTGTGTACATGTATGTATATGTGTATGTATGTGTATGTGTATGTATGTGTGTGCATGTGTGTATATGTATGTATATATGTATGTGTGTGTATGTGTCTGTATGTGTGTATATGTCTGTATATGTGTATGTGTGTGCATGTGTGTATATGTCTGTATATGTGTATGTGTGTGTATGAGTCTGCATGTGTGTATATGTATGAATATGTGTATGTGTGTGCATGTGTGTACATGTATGTATATGTGCATGTGTGTACATGTGTGTATATGTATGTACATGTGTGTGTGTGTGTATGTATGTGTGTGCATGTGTGTACATGTATGTATATGTTTATGTGTGTGTATGCGTGTGTATGTGTGTATATGTATGTATATGTGTATGTGTGTGTATGTATGTGTGTGCATGTGTACATGTATGTATATGTGTATGTGTGTATGTGTGTGCATGTGTGTACATGTATGTATATGTGTATGTGTGTATGTGTGTGCATGTGTGTACATGTATGTATATGTGTATGTGTGTATATGTATGTGTGTATATGTATGTATATGTGTATGTGTGTGTATGTGTATATGTGTGTATGCACATTTATATGTGTGTAGATGCTCATGCACATGTGTCCATATGGAGGCAGAGGTTGGTGTCAGGAATCACCCTCCATCACTCTCCCACCTCCTTCCCTCTGAGTCAGGGTTTCTCAGACAAACCCAGAGCTCACAGATATGTCTAGTCTTAATATCCCAGCTTGCTCTAAAAAAATAAAAATAAATCAGAAATCCTGAGTTTGGATTCGTATTTCGCGTTATCTGTTTTTTTCTCAATGCTTTGACAGGAGCAACGGAAGCAAGAGAGGGTTCATTCATACACATACATACACATATACATTCATATACATACACATACACATACATACACATATACATACATGTACACACATGCACACACATACACACACATACACATACATACACATATACATACATGTACACACATGCACACACATACACACACATACACATACATACACATAGACTCACAGTTTCAGGGTCTAGTCTGTCACTGTGGGGACAGCATGGCGGAGGGAGCCTGAGGCGGCCTGTCACCTGCCACCCACAGTCGGGAAGCAGAGAGAGAGATGGATGCTGGTGCTCAGTTCACTTTCTTCTTTTTATTCAGTCCAGGACCCCAGCATGTAGAATAGTGTCATCCACATTCAGGGTGGGTCTTCCCACATCAATGAACCCAATCTAGAAACTCCCCCACCCCCAGACAAGCCGAGAAGTTTGTCTCCTAGATGACTATAGATCTTGTCATGCTGACAATCAATAGTCACCATCACACACTTTAATAAAAAGAATTATCCCCAGCCAAGCCCGTGGTACAACCCACATGGCAGCTCACAACTGTCTGTAATTCCAGTTCCAGGGAGCCCGACACCCATAGCAAAACACCAATGTACATAAAATAAAAATAAATAAATTAAAGAATGGCCCCCATAGGCTTATGCATTTGAATACTTAGTCTTTAGGGAGTGGCACTATTTAGGACTAAGAGGTGTGGCTTTGTAGGAGTAGATGTGGCCTTATTGGTGGTAGTGTGTCACTTGGGGTCATCTGTGAGGTTACAGAAGGCTCAAGCCGGACCCAGCGGCTCTCTCTTCCTGCTGCCTGTGGATCCAGATGTAGAACTCCCAGCTACCAGGTCTGCATTCACGATGCCATGTGTTCTGCCAAGTTTATAATGGATTAAACCTCTGTAACTGTAAGCAAGGCCCAGTTAGATGCTTTCTTTTAGAAGAGTGGCCATCCATGGCCATGATGTCTCTTCACAGCAGTGGGAGACTGCCTAAGACAGTGTGGTTTCCTAGTCAGTATTAACTGTCAGCTTGATACAGTCTGGCATCACTGGGGGAAGGAAAAACGAACTGGAGTAGCAGTCTTCCTCAGGTTGGTCTGTGTGATTGTCTTCACTGATGACGGATCTGTGAGGATCCAACTCAGTGTGGGCAGCAGCGTCATGGAACAGGGGGTCCTGGGCTGTATAAGAAAGCTAGTTAAGGCTGGGCGGTGGTGGCACATGCCTTTCATCCCAGCACTCGGGAGGCAGAGCCAGGCAGATCTCTGTGAGTTCGAGGCCAGCCTGGGCTACAGAGCAGAGCAAGATCCAGGACAGGCACCAAAACTACACAGAGGAAACCCTGTCTTGAAACACACACACACACACACACCCAACAAACAAACAAACAAACAAACAAACAGCTAGTTAAGTATGAGCCAGGGAATAAGTCTGCAAGCATCAGTCCTCTGTGGTTTCTCCCTTCAGTACCTGCCCTGACTTCCCTCAGTGATGGACTATGATCAGTCAGTGTAAGCCAGATAAACCCTTTCCCCCTGTAATCTTGGATAGAGTGTTTTACCAACAGAAAACAAACTAGACTGTATGGTATGTAAACTGTCCCCACAAGCTCCTGTGTTTGAACACAATGGTTCACCACGTGGGACTTTAGTGGAATTGTGGTTCCTTCCCACTCTGGAGTGAGCTGACATTTGTTCCTGTCTCACACGGTAGCAGCCGTTGTTAAACTCAGTGGGTCATAAAACAAAACCAAAGCCATGAAAGTGGGTATGTGTGTGTGTGGGTGTGTGTGTGACAAGTCGGGGGTTTGAGGGAGGGACAGGGATGGGGGATGACTGTTGAGGAAGTGATGGAAATGGGAAGGGAATAGGGAGTGTCGGGGACAGAGTGCGGTCATACATACATACATAAATACATACATACACACACACACACACACATATATATATAATATGAAATTGTCAAAGAATAAATTTAATTTTTAAGATCATGTGTGTGTGTGTGTGTGTGTGTGTGTGTGTGTGTGTAGCTATGTGCACATGTGAGTGTAGATGCCCATGGAGTAGAGAAATGGCCTGAAGCTGGAGTTAAAGGTGACTGTGAGCTGCCTGGTGTGGGTGCTGGGAAGTGAACTTGGGTCCTCTACAAGAGCATCACATGCTCATGGTCACTGAACCATCTCTCCAGCCCTAAAGAATAAATGTATTTAAGGAAAGGATGTTATTGATACCCAAGTGCTATATTATTGAAAACAATTACATTGCCCAAATCCAGCTTTTGTGCTGACAAACCCAACTCGTTCTGAACACAGCTCACAAATCAATAAACTAATTATCCAAAGCCCCGTGTCAGGATCTGAATGCTACCCGGATCTAATACTACACAACGTAGTTCTGTGCTACATTGTTACCCATGTTCTGTCAGCGCAGAGAACACATAGCTGCTTTGGAGGTGGTGACATTCCAGTTATAGTGTCTCGATTCTTCTCGGTGCAAAACAACAAAGTGCAAAGGAAGGACATACTTAAAAACATCACGCCATCTTATTTTTTGTGTGCACATGCCTCTGTCTTTGTGTGGGTATGTACATGCCTGAGTTACTTTCCTGTTGCCGTGACCAAACACCATGACCAGGGCAACTTAGAAAAGAAAGCAGAGGGCTAGAGTCCATGGCCATCATGGCAAGAGAGAGATGAGAACTTACGACTCATCTGTAAGTACAAGGCAGAGGGAGACAGAGAGACAGAGAAACAGAGACAGAGAGACAGAGAAACAAAGGAACACAGATAGAGAGACACACAGAGAGAGATAGAGACAGAGACACAGAGAAAGAGGGAGACAGACAGAGGGACACAGAGACAGAGAGCAAGAGACAGTGCTAACTGGGAATGGCATGGGTATTTGTAACTTCAAAGCCCACCCCCAGTGACACACCTCTTCCAAGGAGACCACAATCCTAATCCTTCCCAAACAGTTCTATCAACTAAGGACAAAGCATTCAAATATGTGAGTGGGGGCGGGAAGGGGGGGGCGGAACGGGAGGGGCGCGGAACGGGAGGGGCATTCTCATTCAAACCACCGCTGTGTATATGAATGCAGATACCCATGGAAACCAGGAGAGGGCGTCAGGTCCCCTGGGTCTGGAGTTGCAGGCAGTTGTGAGCTACCAACATGAGTGCCAGGAACCAAACTCAGATCCTCAGCAAGATCATTAAGTACTCTTAGCTGCTGGGCTATCTCTCCAGCCCTGGAAAATACTCCTTGGTGAATCTCTCATCCTCTGTTGGTTTCCCATAGGACCTTAGCTCCTTCCAAATCTTCTCTTGTCTGGAGAACAGTATCTCCCAGCAAAAGTTGGCTCATAATGTCTCTTGAAGGCCTGTCCACTGTTGCAAAACCGAATCAGACTGAATCAGGAAAAGCCCAGGTTTAATGGGTAAAGCGTTCCCGAGTGATTCCCCTCCCCGGCAGAGAGGAGACCAGAAGAACCACGAGTCTATATTCTGGGATGCCGCTGCTTATATATCCCCCCTGTGGGAGTGGTCTTGAGCCTCTCTGGGAGAGGAGCTGTGTTTGGCGGGCTTTGAAGGGGTAGGTTTGGGGAGGAGCTGGAGAGGGGAGCCAAGGTGGATCTTCCACCAAACTCCTTCCAAACATTCCAGACTCTTTGGGTATAGGGATGCCAGGGTGCCAGCAAACACATACTTTTCTCCATCTGCATTGTTTTGGTGTGTGTATGTGTCCATTTGTGTGTGGTGGTGGGGGCAGGCTCATGTGTGTGCATGTGTATAGAGGCCAAAGGTCAAATTCAAGTGTTGTTCCCAGGTGTTTTCTACCTTGACTTTTTGAGACAGTCTCTCACTGTCCTGGGGCTTGCCAAATAGGCTAGGCTGGCCACTCAGGGATCTCCAGGGATCCTCATGTCTCCACTTCCCTAGCACTGAGATTACGCACTACCAGATGTGGCTTTTACTGGAGTTTCTGGGGGAAAACCAGGGCTTCACGCATGCTCAGTAAGCACTTTCTCGGCTGAGCTGCGTCTCTAGTTCAACCGGCCTGATCTGGAGGTTGTTATTTCTGGGAGGACGACATCCCACAACAACGACAATCACCTTAAGGAAAGATGTGTTTTATACGTTTGTTTTCTAGACCGACAACCGAGCAGCAGGGGCAAGAAGTGGCGTGATAGGGGGCTGGGATGAAAAGTCAGAGACTCTTCCTCCTTCCCCAGACTCTCATTCTGTGATTGCCCCTCTCTTCTCTGCACAGCCTCCATGCCACATTTTGTATCCATGAGTGAGCCCTTCCCTCTCCGATTGAAGCAGGAGCCTCGCTTCTGAACAGCCTTCTCTGTCTGTGGCAGGGATGTTTTAGTAATTATTTTACACCTGGTTTGACCCCATGGGAGTCGTTACTGTAGGGAGGTAACAATAAAACAGGCTCATTGGAATTTCCTGAAGGTAAAGCTCTCCTCTAAACAGTCTCATTGTGCTCAGCATAATGGCGGAGGCCGTTCCTTTCCATGACAACTTTGATTGGCAGGGAAACCCAGACAGCGAGTTGGAGCCAAGAGTTTCTTCTTTTGTCCCAGGGATTGGGACATGTTCCAGGCACCATTTCAGTGGCAGCGCCAAAGCTGATAAATAAATGCCCTTGGCAATCACCTTTCCCCAATTTCCGGTCCATTCCTTGGCATTCCATAAATATTTCCACTCTTGTTAACAGTTTGGCCTTGCAGCCAGAGACGCATTGAGACTTTGCTCTCCAGGAACTCGTTATCTAGTAAGAGTTGGAGGTAAGGAATGCCACAAACAGCTTGAGATGGTTAATTCTGATTGTTAACTAGATTGGATTAAGAAGCATCTATCCGGGGCCCAGGGAGATGGCTCAGCAGATTAAAATGCCTGCTGCCAAGTCTGAAGATCTCAGTTCGATCCCTGATCCCTGGACCCACATGGCAGAAAGAGAGAGCCAATTCCTGCAAGCTGTTCTCTGATACCAACGTGTGTTCCATGGTATGTGAGCTCAGTCTGAGAAGTGCATGTCTCACAAGAGGAGGACCTGCGTTGGATCTTTACGACCTACTTAAAAAGCAGGGTGTGAGCTGGGCGGTGGTGGCGCACGCCTTTCATCCCAGCACTCGGGAGGCAGAGGCAGGCAGATCTCTGTGAGTTTGAGGCCAGCCTGGTCTACATAGTGAGTTCCAGGAAAGGCGCAAAGCTACGCAGAGAAATCCTGTCTCGAAAAAGCAAAACCAAACCAAAACAAAACAAAACAAAACAAAAAACCACACACAAAAAAACCACACACACACACACACACACACACACACACACACACACAAACCCCAAAAAACCAAAAACCAAAACAGGGTGTGATGATTTGTGCTTATAATTCTTGTGCTGGGGGGCAGGGGCAGAGGCAAGTGTACCCCTGAAACTCTCTGGCCAGCCACCCTAGCCTATGTGGCAAGTGAGAGACCCTGTCTCAAAAAACAAAATGGATGGCTGCTGAGGCATGCTGAAGTTGTCCTCTGGCCCTCACACACACACACACACACACACACACACACACACACACACACACGCAGATGTACCCACATATGTGTCCCTTCACCTCCCACATTTGCAAAATATGTACCCAGGGCATTGGTGAGGGGGTGTCTGTGAGGGTGTTTCCATAGAGGCTTAACTGAGAAGGGAAGACCGAACTTAAATGTGGCTGACCCTATACCATGGGCTGGGATTCCAGACTGAATTAGCCTAGGTAGTTCGGTCAGGTTGACAATATTAACTGTTAGAAATGAGTGAATATTTGGAGCAATTGGTGTGATTTACCAAGGAACGTTTTCTCAAAAATGATACTATTGGCATTTTGGGCCGGATTGTTTATTTCAGGGGGAGTGGGTGATGTTCTGTGTACTGTAGTGTTTAGCAGAATTCTCTGTCTTTAGATGTTACTTGGAACAATAAAGAAAAAGTCTTCACGGCTTCTGTATTATCACTGTGGGAAGGGGCAAAATTGCCCCCCTTTACAATCACTGCTTTTGGGTATACTTAAAAAACTTAAAGTATTTCAGAATGTTTGTCGAGTGACATGCAGAATGAGGAACTAGAAGGGGCTGGAGTATTAGTCGTTTTTTGTTACGATAGTACCTGAGTGTCCTAATTTGCTTTCTATTGCGGGACCACACCACAACCAAAAGAAGCTTGGAGAGGAAAGGTTATAGTTCATCTTACATTTCCAGGTCACCATCCATCACTGAGGGAGGATGGGGCAGGAACCTGAAGCAGAAATCCCAGAGAAACACTCATTGGCTCCTTTTAGCTATTTTTTTAATACACCCCAGACCACTTGCCTAGGAATGGTGCCTCCCATAGTAGGCTAGACCCTGACATATCCCTCATCAGTGAAGACAGTCTCTTACAGACTTGGCTGCAGGACAATCTGACCCAGTTGAAGTTCTCTCCTCCCAGATGACTCTGTGTTGTGTTAAGTTGACAATAAAAACTAACCAGGACTCTCGATGCTTTTTTCAGATTGACACACATTACTGTCACACATGTTAAGATGTCATTGTTGAACTATAACCTCTCCCTTTATGGTCACCAAAGATCTCAGTGTCACAAAGAAGAGTTTTGTTTAGTTCCAGAGGTCAGAGAGTACGGTGCCAGCATCAGCTCAGCTCTGAAGAAGGCTTCCAGGAAGAATGAATGCATGGTAGAAGCTTGTGTGCAGAAAGCATGTGCGTGTGTGTTGGGGGAAGCGGGAAGCAAGCATGGGACCCAGGTCCCAGAATTCCTTTCTTTTTTTTTTTTTTTTTGTATGTGGAGCTGAGGATTGAACCCAGGGCCTTGCGCTTGCTAGGCAAGTGTTCTACCACTGAGCTAAATCCCCAACCCTCTTTTTATTTGTAAAGATTAAAATACAATTCCATGCATGTCTCTGTGTGTACATGTGCTTGTGAGTGCAATGCTTGCAGAGACCAGGAGAGAGTATCAGATCCCCCAGAGCTGGAGTTACCCTAGTTGTGAGCTGCCTGATGTGGGTCCTGGGAATCAAACCAGGTTCCTCTGCAAGAGCAGCATGTGCTTTTAACCACTGAATTATCTTTTCAGGTCTCCCACAATCCCTTTTGAAGGACTATCTCTATATGACCCAAGGACCTCCCATGACCCCTTTATACTACTTCCCAATACGTTGTGTACAACTCTTCCAACACAGGAACCTTGAGGGATGAATTCAACCCATAGTAGACAGAAAGATGAAACATGCCTCAGCCGAGGTGAGCTATCTTTGCAAGATCCCATTTCTAAGTTCCAGTGTAAAATGTCTCCATGAGTCCGTGTATTAGAATACTTGGTCTCAAGCTAGTGTCTGTTGTGGGTGGTTGTGGATCCTTTAAGAGGTCAGGCTGGGCTGGTGTAAGTAAGACACTGGGGACGGGCTTTGAGGGTTGTAACAAAACATTGCTTCTGGTCTCCTCTCCTGCTTCCTGATCTACCCCTATGTAACAAGTCTTGATGCAAGTTCCCATCACCACAGGAGAAGACCTACTGGTAATGCCTGCCTAAAGCCGTGAGCCAAAATAAGTTGCTTCCCCCCCCCTCCTCTTTCTCTCTCTCTCTCTCTCTCTCTCTCTCTCTCTCTCTCTCTCTCTCTCTCTCTGTGTGTGTGTGTGTGTGTGTGTGTGTGTGTGTGTGTGTGTGTGCAAGCATGAGGAAGCCAGAGAACAACATAGATGTCTTCCTCAATCACTGTCATCTTGTTTTCTGAGACAAGTTCTCTCCTTGAACCTGGAGCTATCTGATTGGCTAGACGGGCTGGCCAGCAGGCTCTAGGAATCTGCCTTTCTCTGCTTCTCCGGCATGGCACTGGGATTATAGATGTGTCCCATGCCTGATTCTTTATACGGATGTAGAGGGATCCAAACTCAGGTCCTCATGCTTGCACAACCAGCACTTAGCCAAGTGAAGCATGTGTGGAAAAATAGATGACACCAAAACTTAGATTCTGTCCTTTAGATGGCGGCGGCGGAAGCATGTGTACAGGGAGTAAGTACTGGTCAGATACTTGAGGTCCGATTTGGGTTGGGGAGATCTAACTGGTGGGGGGTTCATTCACCCATAGCAGCTCTGACCTTACCGTTTCTTGAGTCAGTCAATGGCTACTCTTAGGACAGACAGGTGTTTCTGGGGCCGAGATGCCTCTTGGCTACAGAAAGCACAAGGCATACTCTTCTGTACTCCCTGTTCATCTCTGCAGCTGCGTAAAGATTAATGATAGTCTTTTTCTGAACTGTTCCGCTCCCGAGCTCTGTAATACACTGTTCCAATAATCCCTTTGATTTTTCTCATCGGGAAATGATGCCGCAGAGAAACATAAATACTTTTTTGCCTTTCAGAAAGTGCACACCCTTCCACATTATACACTGCAATTTAGAAATTACACTCACATGTGGAATAATGCAGTCGGGTGTGCTTCTGATGGAGACTGGCATCAGTACTTCAATTGTTAAAGATTCCTGGGTATTTTGATTATGGTGTAAATTAGCTAGTATTTTTTTTTCCTCCCAAGCTTATTATTGCTATTTTTATGTCTCTTATTTATGGGTTAGGCCATTAGAGGTACATACAGGCTCAAGGCTATAGAAAAGTCTTCTGGTTGATTTGGCATTGAAGGTCTCAGTACAGAAACAGTTTGAAATTAGTTTGTTCTGGTTGATCTCATGGTTATGATTCCTGGCACTCCTCACCACTGTGTTTAAATTTTTGAGCTAGGGTCTCACTGTATAGCCTGGCCTCCAAAATTCCATCTTCCTGCTTCTGTCTTCTGAGTGCTGGTATTGAAGGCATGGGGCACCACATTCAGCTCCTTTCCTTATCTTTACTCCTGTATTGGGCAGGGTTCTCTAGAGTAGTGATTCTCAACTGTGGGTTTAGCCCTTTTGGGGGTCAAATGTCCCTTTCACAAGGGTCCCCCTAAAGCCATCAGAAAACACAGATATTTACATTGCCATTCTAACAGTAGCAAAATTACAGTTATGATGTAGCAATGAAAATAATTTTATGGTTTGGGGTTACCACAACATGAGGAACTGTCGTAAAGGGTCGTAGTGTTTGGAAGGTTGAGAACCACTGCTCTAGAGAAACAGAACCAATAGAATGTGCACATCTTACAAAGAGAATCTATTAGATTGGCATCCAATAGGGTCATGGTAATCCAACCATGGTTGTCTGGACACTAGAGACTCTGGGAACTTGATAGCTGCTCAGTCCACAGAGCTGGATACCTAGGCAGGCAAACGGGTGTGAAGAAAGAAACTCCCTAGAGAATCATTGGTACTTGGTGATGATGAGCAAGCCAAAGAAGATAGAGTCTGTCTGCCTTCATGTCCAAAATGTTGGGATTATAGGTGTTCGCCAAGTCCCACTCGATTATTTTCACCTTGCAACAGGATCCAGCTTACATGGCTCAGACTAGCCTTCAGTTTGAGACCCTCTTGACAGCTGAGATTAGAGATGCATGCCATTCTGCCCAATTCTTCATCGAGACAGAGTTTCTCTATATGGTTTTGGTGCCTGTCCTGGATCTCACTCTGTAGACCAGGCTGGCCTCAAACTCACAGACATCCTCCTGGCTCTGCCTCCCAAGTGCTGGGATGAAAGGTATGTGCCACCATAGGCTGGCTCGACATCAGTGTTAATCAGCATCAGTGTTAACCACCACTGAGGACATCATCAGATGGTATTAATTCTTTCCTACTGTTGGGGACATTGAGACAGTCAATAGGATGTGGTTAACCTCTGCTTTTACATTTAGTTCCTTTGAGTTCTTCTAAAAAAGAATAAGGCCAGAGGTATGAGAGTATTACTTAAGTTTTTGTAGATTCATTCATTCATTCATATTAAGAGAGGGTCTCATTACACTTTTGTAGATTCATTCATTCATATTAAGAGAGAGTCTCATATAGCTCACCTTCAGCTCACTATGTAGCTGATGATGATCTCGAAATCCCAATCCTCTTGCCTCTGTCTCCAGGGTGCCGGAATGAGAGGCTTGTAACACCATACCTACTTTATGAAGTATTATGAAGTATTAGTTACTAGGTAAGCACTCTGCCAACTGAGCCACATCTCTAGCCTTGCTTCATAGTTGTTTTTTTTTTGGCCTGGTTTTTGGTTGTTTTTGTTGTTTGCTTTTTCCAAGCAGAATTTTGTGTGGCTCAGACTGAGGATAACCTTGAACTCCTGACCCTCTATTAATCTCCCATCTCTGGCATACTGGGATTACAGATGTGTACCAGCTACCAGCCCCTGTTTTGTGGTCTTTATTTTAAGCACAAATAAAACAAACACATTAGCCGTCTTGTCATTTTCTTTTCTGCACAACCTGGCCTCGGGAATGATAGCCCTGATGGCCGCTGAGCTGCTCTTTACACAGTGACTTCCTTGAAGGGAACTCTGAGAGATCAGGAGAATTTCTGGCTTCTTGATGGTGTGAATACGGAACAGCTGGAAACCACTGGATACCAGGTGTGATAGTTGCTTGTTGTTTCCATAACCAATGTCGAGCATCACGATGTGGCTCTTGAATCATCTCTAGGCACTGCTGTCCACCCTTCAGTGACAATCTTGACATATTGGTCTGATTATTAGTATGAACTTTTTGGCCTCCCACCCTTTAAAATTTATTTTATTTTTATTTATGTGTATAGGTGTGTGTGTGGGGGCAGGTATAGGTACAGGAACTAACTGAGGCCAGAAGAGGGCACTGGATCCCTGGAGCTGGGGTTACAGGAGGTTGTGAATCACCTGATGTGGATGCTGGACACAGCTCCTCTGCAAGAGCAGCAAGTGATCTTAACTGTTGGGACATCTAGTCAGTCCTTGGTCCTCTTTTTTACAACCTTGGAATTCATGAGAGGTCTGATGCCATGCAGAAGGTGCTATTTCTGTGGCCAGTGCCAAAAAAGAAGGAGAAGAAGGCCCACAGCATTCAGTTCAATAAGTATTTATTCTATTACTTAGGTTTCTGAGAGAGAGTTCCACGGAGGGTCTATTAATCCCTGGGCTCCTGGAGGACCAGTGCAGATTGCTGGAGTGCCCTCCTAGTATGTTAAAAATTAAGGGCAATGATAAGTGTGCCGATGACAGTGGTGATTAGATTCAGTGCTATGGCCTGGATCCAGTCCCTTAATTTCTCTGCAGGAAGTGCCTTCCTTTGTTAAATCAGGATAATGAGACTCCCCTGCTGTTGTGTGGTGAGACCAATTAGCTACTGTCTTGGAAGGATTCAGACCCATAAACACATTGTAATCTACTCAGAGGTGAAAAGCTGGTTGATGAGGACTTTGTGAAGGTAAGCCCATAAAACCAACAAGAAAGCAAGCATGCAAGCTTGCCTGTGACATTGGCCTGCCAGCTTCATCCTCATCTGCCTGTCATAGCTCTTCTGGTCAATTCTTCAGACTATAAAGCAAGAGAGGAATGGTTCTGCATCCCAAACAAACAAGACCCCACACAGTGAGGATGACTTGATCTTCATCAAGAAACTTGTGTGTATTTGGAGCAATGGCCAAGTCTTGTCATCCCAGTACTTGAGAAGCTAAGGCAGGAGAATCCCAAGTTCCAGGCCAGCCTGCACTACTTAGTAAGACTCTCTTATTGTCCCCTTTCCATCTATAAATAACACCTTGAGGTGAGCGTGTGTGTGTGTGTGTGTGTGTGTGTGTGTGTGTGTGTGTGTTATTTTGGAATTCTCTCTCTTTTTCTTTTGGTGGTGGTGTCAATAGTGACAACCATGTGAATTTAAACACAAAAACAACTGTAATAAAACTCCCAATGTAGAATCCTGATTAATTAAAATAAAATTTTTATTTTGAGACAGAGTTTCATGTAGCCCAGGCTGGTCTCAAATTCAGCCAAGGTTGACCTTTGAACATCTAATTCTCTTGTGTTTTCTTCTCTAGGGATGAGATTACATACCTTGTTCATGTGGTACTGGGGATGGAACCTGGAGCCTCATATGTGGTGTTAGGCAAGTACTCTACTAACTGGGCTATATACTCAGTCCCCCAACTTTCACTGGTACCCAGAAATGGACATGCTCAGAATGAAGAAGAAGGGTGAGGGACGCAAGGAAGAGTTCCGGGTCTGAACAAGCTCACAGTAATTTTGACCACACCAGAACCATTCTGGTGTCAACTTGGTGTTCCTCTATAAACTCCCACCATTTTTTTTTATTATGTGTTTTAATTTTATACATCAGCCATGGGTTCCCCTGTCCTCCCCCCACCCCAACCTTCCCTCCAGCCCCTCCCCTCCATTCCCATGTCCTCCAGGGCCAAGACACCCCTGGGGATTCATTTAAACCTGGTGGATTCAGTACAGGCAGGTCCTGTCCCCTACTTCCAGGCTGAGCATGTGTCCCTGTGTAAGCCCAAGGTTCCAAACAGCCAGCTCATGCACTAAGGACAGGTCCTGGTCCCACAGCCTGGGTGCCTCCCAAACAGATCAAGCTATTCAGTTGTCTCACTTATCCAGAGGGCCTGATCCAGCTGGGGGCTCCACAGCCGTTGGTTCACAATTCATGTGCTTTCTTTCGATTGGCTATTTGTCCCTGTGCTTTTTGCAATCTTGGATTCAACAATTCATGCTCTTGCAGTCTCTCCTCTTTCTTGACAGTTGGACACCTGGAGCTCCACCTGGGGCCTGGCTGAGGATCTCTGCATCCACTTCCATCAGTTATTGGATGAGAGTTCCAAGACGACTGTTAGGGTGTTTAGTCATCTGATCACTAGACTAGGTCAGATCAGGCTTTCTCTCAACCATTGCCAGCAGTCTACAGAGGATATATCATTGTGGATTTCTGGGGACCTCTCCAGCACTCTGCCTATTTCTGTTCTCATGTGGTCTTCATTTATCATGGTCTGTTATTCCTCATTCTCCCTTTCTGTTCTTGATCCAGCTGGGATCTCCTGCTCCCCTAAGCTTTCTTTCCCTCAAATCTTGCCCTTCATTACTCCCACTGTCGTCCAGGTTGTTCATGTAGATCTCATCCATTTCTCTGTCATTGGGTGATTCCTGGGTCTTTCCTAGGGTCCCGTTTTCTAGGTAGCCTCCCTGGAGTTGTGTAGCAGTCTAGTCATCTTTGTTTTACATCTAATATCCTCCTATGAGTGAGTACATACCATGTTTGTCCTTCTGAGTCTGGGTTACTTCACTCAGGATGATTTTTTCTAGATCCATCCATTTGCCTGCAAACCTCATGATGTCATTGTTTTTCTCTGCTGAGTAATACTCCACTGTGTATATGTACCATATTTTCTTTATCCATTCTTCAGTTGAAGGGCATCTAGGTTGTTAACTTCCACCATTTTGTACTTCCCATAATTTACAAACCACGATCAACTTAAGGGAGAAAGGACTTATTTTGGCTCACAGTTCAGAGGGATACAGTCCCTCATGGTGGGGAAGATGTGCTAGCTGGCATGGGACACACAGTGGCAGAAACAGCAGAGTGGCGAGTCACATTGACTCTGTACTCAGGAAGCAGACAGTGAACAGGAAATGGATGAGTATGCAATGCTACCTGACCTGTGAGCTTCCAGGGAGTCACTGTTCTCTGTCTCCCAGCTCTTACATGGATGGATGCTGGAATTGTAGACATGTTATTGTGTCTGGCTTTACCTGAGTTCTAGGGACCAGAACTCAGATCCCCATGCTGTACAGCAAGTTCTTTATCCACTGAGCCCTCTCCCAACTCTAAATCTTCCATTTAAAAAGAACATGATAATCATCACAGCAATGTTGCAGATTATTTGTTTATACTGTAAAGATGTGTCTGTGCCTAAGGCACCTTCTGATTGGTTTAAGAAAGAGCAACGTGGTCAATAGCTAGGCAGGAGAGACTAGATGAGAATTCCAGGCAGAGATAGAGAAACTGGGAGGAGGAACCTAGGCATGTGATTTCACCAGCACACTATGGATGTGCCATAGTAAGAAGAGGTAACCAAGCCATGTGGCAGAATGTAGATTAAAAAAATATACATTAACTAAGTTATAAGAGCTAGTTTGGAAAAAGCCTAAGCCAAGGCTAAGCTTTCATAATTAATAATCTCTGGGTCATTATTTACAGGCTGGCGGTGTTTGAGGTGTACTGAGGCATGGCTCTTTTAAGAGGCCTTGCTACTGAGCACTTGAATGGGGTTTACGAGCGGTGGGTGGTAAGCTACTAGGTGACAGGAGATTGGGTAGAAGTGCCTACAGGTGCTGGTGCAGATAGACTGGACCCAGGCCGGGGTCTGCAGGCATGAGGCTTCACTCTCAATTAAACTGAAGGGGGTGGAGCTAGCCTCCAGGCTATGTGCTAAGTGGAGCTATGCAGCTGAGGGCCTAGCCAATGCTTAGCAATTTAAAATTTGGCTCCCATGGTCAGAGAAGGCTGCAGATGTGCAAAAATTCAGGTCCAGACTGAGAAAACCTCCAAACAGATATAGTAAACTTAAAAATGTGCCTAGATGCTAAAGAAAGAAAAGAAAATGGGTATAGACAGTTATAGAAAAATAAATAGTTTAAAAATAATAAAGTCTTGGGCTGGAAAGGTGGCTCAGAGGTTAAGAGCACTGGCTGTTCTTCCAGAGGTCCTGAGTTCAATTCCCAGCACCCACATGGTGGTTCACAACCATCTGTAATGAGATCTGGCTTCCTCTTCTGGCCTGCAGAAGTACATGCAAACAGAATATTGTATATATAATAAATAAATAAATCTTTAAAAATAAAGTCTTTAAAGAAAGAACAAAGTAATATAAAAAGAAAAAGCACCATAAAGATGGGAAGTACACCGTGTGTCTGGATCCTTATCAGGGACTAGGGGGTTCAGCCCTTCGATAGCCCCCTCCCAGGGTCTGGGAAGTATCTACAACCAGCTGATAAGTAATCTTTGAAGAAAGAAAATGAATCTATGTACACAAAATTCCTTAGTTCATACACTTTATTAGTCTGTGTCGGTTCTCTTTCTACAAGCTTATACTCTGCTCTCATTTTTAGCTCCTTTCTTGCCCAGTTTCTCTTTACATTAATCTGCTGTCCCCTCTAGGTGCTGTCTTCATTCCTTCATCTGAGTTCCGCCCCATCTAGGTTCTCATCCATCTAGTTCCTTCCCACCTCAGCTCCTCTCCCATCTCCTTCTCTCTCATCTCCTTCTTCCTCATCTTGTTCTTCCCCATCTGGCTCTTCCTCATCTCCCATCTTGTTCCTCTAGTACTCTCTTCTTGCCCTTCAATCTAGTTCTTCCCCATCTCAGTTTGTTCCTCTCCAGTACTTACCCATCTAGTTCTTCCATTCTCTTTTCTCTACTCCATCCTCCACATTCCACCTAAGTCTCCCAGGGATCCAGTTATAAACCCAAGTAATAGCAAGCCCCTGGTTGAGCAAGCCCCAGGCTTGAATTCTACAGAGTAATAAAGGCAGGTAAGAATTTTCCTCAGGCACTGACCACCAGGCTTTCTTTTACAATCCAAAATGGGAGTGGTAAAAGAGAAGGTCAACTGAGTGCTAATGACTGGTTAGTATATCAAAAAGGGGATCTATGTGTTCAGTCTACATTCCTAGGAGTGGTTAGGTAAGAAGTTAGAGGTCTATAAAGTTAGTAAGGCTGTAAGAAGGGAGGGTCCAAGCTAAATTGTGTAAAGCTATTACTTAAGGTCCACCTGACCTAGGTGGTGTCTCCTTGTGGAATTTACCTTAAGTCAGGAGACTTGCATGTGGGCTGTTACCACTGCTAGTCCTTGAAAGTGGCTAAGGGAGATATCCGATGCCAGAGAAAGCCTTTCCTGAGGCTGTTCTCCAAATACCTGGAATGTATATGTCCAGAGAATGATCAGTCCACACTGTTAGCCCTTCTTAGGGAAAAGTCAACTGGAAAAACTATGAAGGCACACATAATTTTCATAACAGAATACAGCTGAAATATAACAAGCCAAAAAACACCAAAGCTCCTTGGAATTTGGCTTCCTCTGGAGGAATTCCCTGATCCCTCCAGGTAGTGACTTTGCCATAACCGGCTGAGTTCTTATGATATATTCCTGTGGCCCACAGCAAATCCTGTATGGTGCTTTATTGACTTTAAACTTTTTAAATGCTAATAAACAACAACAACAAAAATAGCTGCTGAGAGACATTGGATTATAGAAGCTGCTAAACCAAATTATATACTTTAAGGATGTCTTAACTTCAGAATGGAAGTCAGAAAATATGTTGTATAGGGGGAGAGGTTTTGCTTTTATTTCCACAGGAAACAAAAAGTTAAAGATTTCTTCAAAATTAATAAAGAACAGATTTGATACGGGGAGACCTCCTAACAATCTTGGCTACAGACATATATATATATAAAAGAAACAAATGGAAAACTACAAGACAGGCAATATATATGCTGATCCCTTGACATGGGAACAGCACTGAGACTAGATGAGACATAATAAATCTTGTTGGCTACAGAGTACTCATGACTTATTATTACATACCATTTTTATGGCATGGATAGAGGTTTGGTTATACAGTCCAAACAGACTTATAAAGTTGACAAATACATTTTACCAGCTCAAACAGAAAAATCATCTTTAGCTGACTTGTACACACCACTCATTCTATACTTGTGTTAATGCATATATTTATATACCTTTAAAAGTTTGTGTGTTTTCAGAACAAAAGGACCAGACACTAGTAAAGATAAGTAGCCCAGGTGATCCAGCCTCTCAAACTGCCTCTGTTGCAGTTTACTCAAAATTCTGCATCTAAAACAACTTCAAAGCTGTTAGCTGAGATAATCCAGCCTCACAGACTACTTCGGCCAAGACTTCAGATAAGCTCTATACTTTCCCACCACACAGAAACTAAACAAAAATAATATAGCTAGCTTTCCCAGGACTTAATCATTATTCTAGTTTTCTCAAGAGTCCCCTAAAAATGCTGTCACCCTCAGACAACAGGAAGCAGTCTAGAGACCATGATGCCCACATTCCCAAGAGGTGTGGTGGGTGGTTTCTGGTTGTTTGGTGGATGTTTGTCATTGTTTAGGGTGGTTGGTTGCAAGTTGTTATTGATCATGGTCAGGGAGGAAACTAAACAAAGGAGGTTAAATTTAGGGATCTTTTTCTAAAATGATAAAAAAAGGGGGATATAAAGTGGTAGGATAAAAGGGTAGATTATTAAATCTACTTTTAAACTAAAAAGCAACTATTAATCTCAAATATTTTGCGTTGTTATGGATTTTTGTATATTGACACAATTTTAAGATTACTTTGTTATATTGTATGTATGTTTTTTTTGTATGTATGTTTTTACTCTCATTTAAGGTATTGTACCTATGCAGCTCATTTAAAAATGTAATATAAAGTTCTAGTCTTTGAATACTTTTGGTATAATTAAGAAATGCAGATTAGTAGTTAGTCATCTATAATAAACTTGTAGTCATGTTAGGTATGCATTCAAGGTCAATCAGAGATATATTTTAGATAGATAGATGGTCTTCAAACACTTCAGAGACCTAAAGAAGATGCCATTTAAGATGTTTTAATAACATAAGGCTTTTCATGACAGTGAGACATGTCTGCTCCTGGCAGCACCAATTTACTTCAAAAAAGGATGATGGTGTAGAACCTCCATATGGAGTTTGTTTTCATTTATAGTAAAGTTGCACTGGGCAGAGAAACTGTTCTTGCCTCAACTGCTGACTGTGTGCTTTCCAAATTGGACACGTAGGACACAAAAGAAGACAACTGCCAAAATTTGCCAAGACCAGGTGGGACAGTCCTTCAAAATCCCTACTTCACAGAAAACATCTGCCAGATGTTCTAAACTTGTAGGCCGAAGGTGGATGCCCCAACATTGCAGAGGAACCATGGGTGATTGGCCAAGCAGCCAACTGTTTCTGTCATTTTTGTAGTTTTGGAAGTTGCTTGCTCTGCACTTCCTGTTTACTCAGGTAATATTATATCCTTTTTGTGTCTTTGATGGGGCTGAAGACTAGATAGTTATACCATTTTCTTTGTTGCTAAATTAAAAGAAGAAACTTAAAAAAGAGATGTAAAGTTTATAGGTTGAAACACATAAAGCTTAGTTGTTTAGCTAAGAAAATGCTTGAAAGTCTAAAAGGATACTTTTAGGCTGGTAATACAAGTTATGATAGAAAGTGGTTTAGTTACAAAACTTTAGATTCATCAAGATAGGATAGATAATAGAGCATTTTCTCCAAACATACCAAATTCAAATGGACTGGACATTGTGAATGTAATTATCATCTGATAATTGTTCTTATTGTATGTAGTTTTACTATGTTGGAGTTAAATCCTTTCATTTTTATTTAGACAAAAAGAGGGAAATGTCAGGGGATATTTGTACACTGCTGTGATTGGTGTAATGAAAAGCTGAATGGCTAGGCAGGAGGCATAATGAGGCAGTGGGACTTTGAGGCAGAGAGAGAACTCTGGGAAGAAGAGAGATAGAGTCACCAGCCAGACATGGAGAAGAAATGGGAGGTGCAAGATGGAAGAGAGGTAATGGCACATGGCAGAACATAGACTAATTTAAATGGGTTAATTTAAATTATAAGAGCTAGTTGGGACAAGCCTAAGCTAAAGGCCAAGCTTTCATAATTAATAAGACAAGCCTAAGCTAAAGGCCAAGCTTTCATAATTAATAAGAAGTCTCTGTGTGATTATTTGGGAGCTGGCTAGTGAGACAGAGAAAGGCTAGTTACACAGCAATGTGTCCCACATAGAGTGATCATGAGGATTGAGTTAATATACAAGTGAAGTATTAAAGACACTCACCTTGGTGAGGGTCCCAAGGTCCTGGTAACAAAGTTTCATGGCTGGAACAAGTATCTAAATATCCCCTCCACACACACTAACTGTGTTTCTGGACCTTTGACATCCCATGGGAAGGCGTACCCATGAGTGTGTCAGTCAGCACAGGGAGGCTCTGAGGTCATCTTCTCTCCAGTCAGTATTTGCCAAGTGCTCACATTCAGCCATGCCAAGCTAAATGCCACTGATAAGATGTCACAGTGGAAGATACGGCTCTTGCTGCAGGGCACAGGCCTCAGAAGTCCCCAACTGTAGCAACAGAGGCTAATGTGTCATACCTGAGTAGTTGGTGCTTCCCAGTTGGAGGCTGAAGACGTTGGGAGCAGGCAGAAGAGAGCCCCCTTAATCTAGTCTTCAGGGAGAAGATGCCCCCTGAAACTGAGATCTTAAGATGGACTACAATGCCAGGTCAGGTTGTGGGGTGGAGAGAGAGACTTTGAGGAAAGGGCACCCACACTTGAGTAGGCCCCGGGTCCCAGGGGATGATGGGTTAGACTAGGGTTAGAGCAGTAGGGGAGGCTGCTGGGGTGACATTGGAAGGAGTGTGGAGATCAGTGGCTTGGGGTAAAATGATGACATTAAAAAAAAAAAAAAAAACCACTTGAGCTCCTCCCTTTGGCTATCAGACTTTTGAAATGATAGACCCCCCAAGAAATCAGAACTTCCTCTCAAATATGCTAGGAGAAGGGAAGGGTTAGGAAGGGCTCTGGTGGAGGTAGAACATGTCTCAGGAAGATACTTCACTGAGTTTTGACAATTTATTAAACTATTGTAAGAGAGGCTGTAGCTGGGACAGTGATGGGTAAGTGATGAGTATGATGACCACGCCTTGACAAGGACTCCTTAGCTCTGCAAACCTCTTTTTTGTTCAATGTATTTTTATGTTATGTGTAGGAATGTTGGCCTGCGTGTATCCGTATACACCACATGTGTGCCCTAGTGCCCACGGAGGCCAAAGGCAGGCATTAGATGCTCTTGAACTTGACTTGCAGGCAGCTTTGAGCCGATGTGTGGGAGCTGGGAACCAAACCTGGGTCTTCTATAAGATGAATGAGTGCTCTCCAGCTCTGTTACACAAACCTCTTTCATGTTTAAACCTACAACCCGTGTCAATACTTTGAAGATGGACCTCTGCATTTATTCCCCTTCTAAATCTTTCTCTGCTTTTCACTATGAATTGTTTAATTAGTCTTTTGATGACAAGCAGCTGATACTAGCTTGCTGGGGCTGCTAGGGCCTAGGATCTGACCTGAAAAACTCGGGTAACACTGATACACCTGCCAAGAAATGTGGGCCAAGGGCCACGGCCTGGGATCATGTTCACACGTAGGAAAGATTGGTGCCTGCTGTGTCGAGGCCAGCTGGGGTGGGCAGAGGGCACTAAGCCAGAAGCAGGGAGCTGAGCTGGCCAGCGGTTATGGAGTCGTGGTGAAAGGCACAGGGTCAGGATTAAATGGGCATTTGGGAAGGTTGGAAAGGGAGGCTGAGGTTCCGTACCCTCCCATGGGGCTGGATGGAATACTACCGTTCAATTTTTATAAGCTCCCTCCCATCCCCTCCCCCCACCTTCTCCTCTTCTCTCCTCTCCTTTCCTTCCCCCTCCCCCCTTTCTTGAGACAGGATCTCATTTGTAACCTAGGCTGTCCTGGAATGTACTATATGTCCCAGGCTGGCCTCAAACTCGTGGCAATCCTCCTGTCTCAGCCTGTCACATGCTGGGGTTGCAGGTGAAATGCTGCCATACTTGGCCTTGTTTTTCTTTTAGATGAAGTCTTGCTATAAGGCAGACCAAGCTGGGTTTAAACTGGCGATCTGCCTGTCCCAGTCTCCCGGAGTGCTAGAATTACTATCCAGCTTTTAAAACGGTCCATTAAGATGGGTTCCTTTGTCCTTCAGGTACATTTAGTCAGATTTTCCGCAGGGAAATCAGTTGGTATAAGCCGAGGCATAGTAGGGGTGTGTGTGTATCGGCTTACCTATCTCTGGGCGTCCCCTGATAGCATAGTTTTAGGAGCATCATATAAACCAGGGGCTTCCGGTTTTTTGTTTTTTGTTTTTTTTGAGACAGGGTTTCTCTGTGTAGCTTTGCGCCTTTCCTGGAACTCACTTTGTAGCCCAGGCTGGCCTCGAACTCACAGAGATCCACCTGGCTCTGCCTCCCGAGTGCTGGGATTAAAGGCGTACGCCACCACTGCCCGGACTGTTTTTTGTAAGAACTGGTTGGTTGTAGGAGAAAAAAAAAGATTTGGAGAGGGTTGGGAGATCCTGGAGACCCCCAAGACTTCCATGCAGGCTCTCAGAATCCGGTGTGATCCCACAACAGGCTTGGCCCTGTGGAGAGCCCAGGTTGTGAGGCAGGTGAACAGTCTTAGGGAGCAAGTCCTGCCTCTGGGGAAGAAGTCGCTGCCGAGGAGCTGTCTCACCTATGGGGAAGGATCCAGCCCGGGCCCATGTCCCTCTAGCAGGAGACGTCACTAAATAGAGCTGGAATGAGAAGTGAAATAGCATTTGCAGTCAGAGAGGCTGCAGTCATGACTAATCTCCAAAGCACAGACAGTAATAAACAATAGGAGAACAATTAGAGAGCGAGGAGCCATAAATCGGCAAAGCTTCTGCTTTCATTTAATTGAAAGGAATTAGTATCCATTCATTCCTTTATTCATTCATTCATTCCTTTATTCATTCATTCATTCATTCATTCACTCATTCATTTATTTATTCATTCATTCATTCATTCATTCATTTATTTATTTACTTGCTTGCTTGTTTACTTACTTACTTAGAGTTAGAATCTCACTTTGTAGCTTAGGCTAGCATTAAATTTAAACCCCCCGTTCCTGTGGCTACCCTCTTGAGCGCTGAGATAACAGGTATGTGTCACCATGTAGATGTATCCGGCTTGTTAAATAAGAAACACAGAACCGATTGCAGAGTTAAACCACGAGGTCAGAGCAAGAGCGGAAAACCTTACCCTTCACTGCTTCTGTGGTTCTTCCTCTCTGCCAGAGAGCTACTTCTCTGTGTCCTGTCTATTTAAAAACTTTCTGTTCTCCTCTCTCATTGGTTGTAAACCCAGCCACATGACCTCCTCGTCACTGCCTGTTTGTACAGACCTCCAGGCCATCTATGGTTGGTATTGAGATTAAAGGCGTGTGTCTGCCCTGCTGGCTGTGTCCTTGAACACACAGAGATCCGCCTAGCTCTGCCTCCCAAGTGCTGGGATTAAAGGCGTGCCCCACTATTGCTCAGCTTCTGCTCTGGCTTGCTCTGACCTCAAGGCAACTTTATTGACATACAAATAAAATCACATTTCAATACAAATAAAATATCACTATATCACCATGTCCAGATCTAATTCAATTTTTATCTGTGTGTGTGTGTGTGTGTGTGTGTGTGTGTGTGTGTGTGTGTGTGCTTGCTTGCTTGCTAGGAATCAAACCTCTAGTATCTTGGTATGTTAGGCAAATGCTAACATGATCCATGTTATGACTCATGACCTCAGCCCCTCACTGGGGGATTCTAGGCAGGTGCTCTACCACTGAGCCACACCCCAGCCCCTCACTGGGGGATTCTAGGCAGGTGCTCTACCACTGAGCCACACCCCAGCCCCTCACTGGGGGATTCTAGGCAGGTGCTCTACCACTGAGCCATGCCCCAAGCCTTTCATTATGGGATTCTATGTGAAGTCTTTACTACAGAGCTATATCTGCAGCTACTGAATTCCTTTTCAGCATTGGCTGTGCATCTTTCCTGACAAGAGCTGGCTTCCGCACCGCAGTAATTTTAATGCTCATGTTGGTTACATGTGTCCACTTTTTGTTGCACTGCCTTTCAGGCTGGTATACAACTGTAGCTGGTGGGGCTACAGACAATTTTCTTATTACCTTGACTTCAAAGAGTTTCTCTGCTGCTTTTGGGAAATGTCAGCCTTTGGCTTGCATTCAGTTTTTTTTTTTTTTTTTTTTTCCAGAAAGAGTCAGGATTCCAGCTTTTTTCAGGCCTCTGTTTTTCTTTGGGACAGAAGGAAACCTGTCACTTTTAACACTAAGTCCCAAGGGTTAAGAGGATCACCAAGTCTTTAGACTTCCCTCCAAATTGTTTGCAGACTCTCACTCTGTAGACCAGGCTGGCCTCGAACTCAGAGAGATCCACTTGCCTCAACCTCCCCAGAGCTGGGATTAAAGCCACCACTACCTGCTGTTTTTCTTTTTCTTTCTTCCTTCCTTCCTTCCTTCCTTCCTTCCTTCCTTCCTTCCTTCCTTCTTCCTTCCTTCCTTCCTTCCTTCTTCCTTCCTTCCTTCCTCTCTGTCTCTTTCTCTTTCTTTCTTTCTTTCTTTCTTTCTTTCTTTCTTTCTTTCTTTCTTTCTTTCTTTCTTTCTTTCTTCCTTTCTTTTTGACAGGGTTTCTCTGTGTAGCCCTAGCTGTCCTGAAACTTGCCCTGTAGACCAGGCTGGTCTCAATCTGCCTGCCTCTGCCCACTGAGTGCTGGGATTAAAAGTGTGTACCACCACTGCCTGGCTTGTTTGCAAACTATCTGCAACATCTCTTTCTCATGTTGGTGGTAGGTCAGGGCTGGTTTCCTTCAAGCTCATTGCTCTAGTGTCTTGTTCCCATCGTCCTTTCTGCCTCTGGACCCCTCTTCAATCCACCCAGCTAGGGAACTGAGTCCCCATGGCCATCATTCTGCTTAGGATTCCCGTCTGGACCATATCTTATCAGATCATCTTGATATCTCCATTTTGTTACTGTCGTTGTGTGTTTTGTGTTTTGTGTTGTTCTCAGCCATAATACTTCTGCTTCACCACTATGCAGAGCAGACTCGATGCTTCCCTCTGAGGTTCTCTGTGTTCCAAGAGGCCATGCCCCTGCCTGGTGAGCAGCATTGTATTGGTTAGAGATTCAGACAGAATCCTCAGCAATCCTTTCTGGGCTTTGTCTCTTCTCATTTGACTCACTGAAGCAGGACAACTTAAAATTTTTAATCAGTAGTGCAGAGGGAAACCGTGAGAGCCTGGAAGCCACAATGTCAGCCTAGATGAGTTGGGGTGCTTTTCAGCTTGAATACAAGGCCTTTTTTTTTTTGGACACACAGGCTGAAAGTACTTCTGAAAGCCAATGTTGAGGGGAAGATCTCTAGTGTCCCAGCTAAGGGTGACATTTGGACCAAGTCACAGGTTTTCATGAAGCCCCAGGCACACACATGAGCTGTTTTAGCATGGCTGATGAATGTAGTTCAATGCTGGGTGCCGCCCTTGGCCTGGGGGATGTGAGAAAGTTTCTCACTTAAGAAAACACGGAGGAGGCTGTCGGAGGAGGATTGCAAATTAGAGGCCATCCTGGGCTACATGAGGGTCTCCATACCTGAAGAGACTATGTAGGGGAGACCCTGTCTTATAGCAAAACAAAATAAATGCACCACCACCACCAACAACAACAACAACAAAACTAAAACACAAAACAAAAAGCAACAGAAAAACCTTAAAAACCTCCAACCACTAGTTACAACTATTTACAAAGCTGAGGTAAAGCAGGTGAAACTCAAATCAGTCCATTGCATATGTGTGTGAGTCCATGCGCATGTAGTGTGTGTGTGTGGGATGGGTGTATGCACTGGGGGAATGGGGGATGGGCTGGGATCCTGAGGTCAGCATCAAACATCTTCTCAGTTGCTCTCTACCTCATACTTTGAGACAGGCTCTTTCACTGAACCCAGAACTTAGCAATTACGCTAGGTTGGCTGGGCATTGAGCCCCACAGAGCCTCTGTCTCCATCTTCCCAGTACACCCAGCTAGGCACAGGGTGCCTAGTTTATTTTCTTTTTCTTTTCTTTCTTTCTTTCTTTCTTTCTTTCTTTCTTTCTTTCTTTCTTTCTTTCTTTCTTTCTTTCTTTCTTTCTTTCTTTTTGGTTTTTTGAGACAGGGTTTCTCTGTGTAGCTTTGGAGCCTTTCCTGGAGCTCACTCTGTAGACCAGGCTGGCCTCGAACTCACAGAGATCCGCCTGTCTCTGCCTCCCGAGTGCTGGGATTGAAGGCATGCGCCGCCACCGCCACCACCACCACCCGACTTTTTTCTTTTTCTTAGGTGCCTAGTTTTTTCTTCATCCAAACTCAGATCCTCATGCTTGTGTGGCACACACTGTATGACCCAGCCATTGCCTCAATGCCCAGTTCTTACGTTTTTGTAGTTTTCTCCCATGTCATAATAGAGAAAGCTTTAGGGAAGCTAGTTGGTAAAACAGTCTGGGAGCCCAGGGAGCTATATCCTCCTACCAAGGACATCCCTACTATACATGAGAATACCCATCAGACCAGAGTCATTCTCTAAGAGGAAAGGAGGCCAGTGTCTCAGACAAGAAGCAGATCCCCTCATGTGGATGGGAATGTTTCCCTCTCTCCCTCCCTCCCTCCTCTCTCTCTCTCCTTCCCCCCTCCTTCTCTCCTTCCCCTTCTCTTCTCTTCCCTTGCCCCTCCATCCACAGGGACAGACACACAGCAGCTGACCCTTCCTTTCCTTTGCTAGAAGGTGCTTGGGCTGTAACAGCTGTGGTGACCTCACCTGAGTGGGCATTTGGAACGATGCTGAGGAGCCAAGGAACTTTATACAACTAATTGCAAACAGCGACTCGGAGAAGCTGGCTCCCAGCCTCTTGGCTGCAGGGGTGCAGCATTGCTAGGAGAAGCTGCTGACGTAACAGGAAGTTAATTGGGCTCCGTGAGTGGCTGCTCTTTGAGAGGGTCCCCGAGGTACATTGTCTGTGCCTGTGCTCTAGGGAGAGGTCACAGCTTGGAAGAGGGAGCCCTAGTCAGTTTGTTGAGGGTGTCTCATGGGAAAGAGACTTCACCGGGGATTTGGCTAGTTCTGTAGGATTGTATGGGATGCTGGCATGACCAAGCGGCTTCAGCAAGGAGGACTCCATCTCTGTGAACAGAAGTTCACTTCTGCATATATTTGGCTCCTGGAAACAGGAAGTCCCCACTATTTGGATATTTCAATTTGTACACTCTAGCCTTTGCTTCCCAAGACAGAGAGAGAGGCTGTGTGGTGGTGGGAAGAGCCTGCCTAGGTGGATCAGGGAACCCAAGAGTTGGTGCCTGGGATCTGTTGCTAATAGATGTGAGCTACTTCTGAGTCTCCCCAATGACTATCTGTGAATGGGACTCTTGTCACCATGTCATAGGATGTTTTGAAAATGAAGGTGTGTCAATGAAGGGCCTCACGTAGTAGCTGGCACATAGTAACTGTGATGGTTCACCTCCGTTGTCAGCTGGGTAGTGTTTTGAATAATCTAGGACTCATGGTCTGGGCATGTCCGTGAGAGTATTTTTAGGGAAGTTTAGTAGAGGAAAGATCCACCCTGACTGTGGGCAGCACCGTCCTATGGGCTGGAGTCCTGGGCAGAATACAGAGGAGAGAGTAAGCTGAGCATCAGTAGTCCTGACTCTCTCTGTTTCCTGTCTGTAATGCAATGTGACCATCTGCCACCATGACTGCCCTGCTGTGATGGACTGTACCCCCCAACAGAGAGAGCCAAAACAAACCCTTCCTGCCTGAAGTGGCTTTTGTCAGGTTTTTTTTTTTTTTTTTTTTCAAAGCAATAAGAAAAGAAATAAACACAGTAGTCAATACTCTATTATTTAGTATTCCTATTTTGGTAATCATTGTTTATTCACATATACACATATATCATCATCATCATCATCATCATCTCTATCTATGTATCTCTATGTATATAATCCATCTTTGTCTCTATACATCTCAATATTATTCATTGCTTTCCCTATATTTATATCAGTATCATCCATATCTATCTCCATCTTATACCTATAGCTATACCATCTATTAATATTCATTTATTTATTTATTTACTTACTCACTTAATACTTTAGAGTTAGAATCTCACGTTGTAGCCCAGGCTAGCACTAAATTCAAACTCATGCTCCTGTATATGTATACACATGTATCTATCTTATACATGTAAACACATGCCTAGACAACCCTTTTTGAACTCCCGTTTGAAAACCCTATCTGCCAGTGAAAGCTGACTCTGGATAATTTTTAGGTCTTCCTTCAGCAGCGTGTTTTGGTTCCTAATCAGAGCTCTCATTTCCTGAGCCAAGCACATGCCTCATTTAATTTAATCTGCACCAATAGCACTGGAGTGTTGATCCAAACATCTCTCCCTTGGAGGACACCAAGACCCCCAACGGTTCTGATTTGCCCAGGGCCCTTGCAGGATTCATTTCCCAGCAGGATGCTTGCCCAGCTCACACTCTTGGCCCTGTCTGCACTGTCTTCCAGGAGGATGCACCTCTTCCTCCCGTGCTGTGCTTGGTTGTGGTATTCCTGTCTTGCTGAATAGGCATCCCTCTTCCCTTTCAACTTCCATCTGAACTGTTGACTCTGCTGGCTTGCTGTGCTGCTGCCTTTAGTTCAGATCAGCTTGTTCCTTTCTCAAAGCCAACCTATTTGCACAAAAGCCGTAAGGAGCCCTGAAGATTGCTGAATATTTAACATTCACAGGCAAGGAGCCACAGTAACCAAGAACACTTGAAACATGACCCAGGCAAGGGAGGGGGAAGGGAGAGGAAAAAGAGACAAGGAGGCCTCAGCACACTGCTGGCCAGGGGAGCTGCCCCATCCCTGTGGTTTTCCTAAGCACAGACCAGCCCTGTGTTTTGCTCAGAGGGCAGTCTGCGCTGCCATTGTCTGTCTCTGGCTTCGGTAATGACCTTTGGTCTTAGAGTTTGCAGAACCCCAGACAAAAGGGTTTGGAGGGCAATGGCACTCTGGGCAATCACAGGGTGTTAATGACACATTCATTCATTCATCTACTCATGCATTCATTCACTCATGCATTCATTCACTCATTCAGAGACAGGGTTTCAAGTAGCTCAGGCTGCCTCAAATTTTCTACATAGCCAAAGATGAGAATACACGGTCCTTCTGCCTCCACCTACCCACTTGCTGGGATTACAGCCACACCATGTCAGGTGTATGCAGTGCTGGATATGGAACCCCGGTCCTTATCTTTATGCACGTTATGCCCGCATTCTACCAGCTGAGCTCCATCCCAGCCTGCTAACGACATATTGAGACAGATAGTGTTTTATAGTTGTGGACCACAGTGGCAGCTTCATCTCCCCAACAGCTTATTTCTGGCTTTCAGTTTTCCCCTTCATGTGGGAGGTGGATGGCTGGCAAGAGTAGAGGGCAGGGAGAAAGAAGGTCTGTTAAGTTTGAGCCAAGAGTTCCTCAGGCCAAGCTCACCTGCATCAGTGTTCTTCCTTTACCGTTCGAGCAGCTGTGACAGAAATGGCAGGTAGCCTTCTGAGTCTGCCTGCCCACCTATAAGCCTCTCTTCTCAAACTTGGTCTATCTGAGACCCAAAACCATCAGGGGCCACGGAGGCTGCATCCCGTGATGAAGGACACACCTTAATAAAGAGATGAAACCTTGCTTTGATTCCCCAGGAGTCAGGGACAACCTAACTACAAGTATACACTATGGGATACCTATAGTGTACTACATGACATGGAACCCCTGCCCTCTCTCTGAAACCTCTAAGAGGTGACTTCTCACTTTGTCTCACAGGCTGAACTCTCCTCAGAGCCCCCACCATGTTGCTGTCCATCTAGGACATTAATGACTTTCCGAATAGATCTCTTACTCCAAAGGACAATTTGCCTTAGGGTTCTCCTTGCACCCTCATCCTGACCTTACAAGACCCACATGGGCCAGAGTGGAAGAGCAAATACTTTGCTTGTGATGTGAATCTTGGACCTCAGCTTGCCGAGCCTTTCCAGTTTTGAGCCAGCTGTGGATATTTTTCTTGTAGCACACGGGGTATGTGGTCCATATTTCCTTCTTAATTGTGGACAGAGGGGCATAAATTTTCTGAGTGGAAACGTAACGCCTGTGGATTGAACTGAATTGGTCTGTCAAGTTACATTCGAGAAAGTGTTCTTTAATGGGGGGCAGGAATCTAAGGCCTGAATTCTTGGCTGTCAAGGCGAAAACACAGAGAAGTAGAGATGGCAGGTGTGTCACACGGCCAGGCCTGGCAATCTTATAAGCCAAACAACTTGTGTGCGTGGGGAGAAAAGGACAAGTTTGAAACAATGACATCCGAAGTTGATGAGTATTACATTAACATTTCCTGGGGAGATGTAAACAAATGCCTATTCATCCCAGATGGGCACTCACTGCCGTCCAAAGTACAATTTCTCTTAAGTCTGAGTTGGTGAGATCAGTGAGTTTATTGGGATTTCTTACAGACCAAGAGTGAGGGGTCACTTACAGGAACGTGGTGACCTCCGTAGCAGCTACATCACCACAACTCCCACTCTGTTAGGGATGATAACATCATGGAGTCCTGATTTCAATTAACCTTACAATTTCTATGTTGACTGGCATTTCCTAAGTTCTTTTGCAGCTCTGAGGGAGAGGATTGAGATATAATAGTTGGACTCTCAGATGAGAGTTCCCTGACCATCCTTCCCTCCATCTGCAGTGTGTGTGTGTGTGTGTGTGTGTGTGTGTGTGTGTGTGTGTGTGTGTGTGAGAGAGAGAGAGAGAGAGAGAGAGAGAGAGAGAGAGAGAGAGAGGGTTGGGGTGCGGGGGGCACGCCACTGGCTCTATTATCATTACCACAGACCTGGATACCATTGTATTGTTCTCTACATGCCATGGCTTCTGGGACAAGTCCAAGAAGACATCCCATTATGATATACAGTACTGAGGAAAACAAAAGAAGAAAGGAATATCTTTGTAGAATTTGCCTAAATTTTCGTATTTTATGTGGGAAACAGCTATCCTGTAAGCAGAATGACCATCATCTTCATCAGCGCAGCTGTGACTACACGCAAAAGACCCTTAAGATCAGGCCTGCTGACTATTAACACTGCCCCATAGAAGGGGATGTGGGAGGTTCACTGAACCCTCTCCTGTTCTCAAAGACTCCCCTGTACTCCCGGGCTACTTGTATGTCATTTTGCCTCAATTCCATGTGTCATCAGCAAGTGCTAGAGTATATAGCGCATAGGTTAACTGGAGGGGGGATGGGCACTCCATCTGTGCAGCTATAGGGAAGTTGTCATCCAAGCTGAGATGACACTTTCTGCCAATGCAGCTGCTTTGGGGTCACCACATCCCTGTAAGCAAACCTCTCATCTATCCTTTGTAAGTTAGCCCAATAAACTCGTTCATTCCGCCATTAGAAATTTGGTGGAATCATACTTCGGGTTTTGTTTGTAACTGTTTGAGTTTGCTTTCTGTTGCTATGATAGACATCATACCCAAAAGCACCTTGGGGAGAAAAGTGTTTTTTTTTTTTTTCTTGCTCACAGTATATGAGGGAGAGATACCAAGGAAGGAACCTTGTTTATGTTTGGCCAGTGAAATGGTCTCTATGGCGATGGGTGAGATGTGATACTCAGCTTTTCAAAAAAAATTATTTTTCAATTTTTGAAATTAACATATAATTACATAATCTCCCCCATTCTCTTTCCTCCCTCCAACCCCTTCCATATACCCTCCCTTGCTCTCTCAAATTCACTGCTTCTGGCTTCTTTTTCTTTCATTGATGTTATATATTCCTAGACATATAGATGCAGTCTGTCTGGTCTGTATAATGGTCACTTGTATATATGTTATTTCAGGCTGGGCACTTGAACGCTTCTGAATATGGGTTGCTGGGAGTCCACTGTATACTTACCAATAAGGTAACTTCCATGCTTTATGGATACCTGGGCTCTGATGTTGAATTATCTACAGTCACTTCTAAGAATGTCTCAAGGGCTCGGTCTTTTATTTCTGCATACTTCATTAGTACTTACTGTGAATCTCCATGGTATCTTTGATACAACATTGCTCAGGATGACTTCCTACTAATGTTGCACAGCTACCTCTCCTTCTTTGTGTATGCCCTCACCTGTGCATCTGTTGTGGGTTGTGAGCTTCTCTGTGTACGTGTGCATGCTGGTATACATGACGCACACACATGTGGAGGCCAGGGATCCTCATCAAGTCTCATCTTCAATTGCTTGCCACCTTATTTTTTGAGTTAGGGTCTTTTAATGAACCTGCAGGTCACTGATACAGCTAGACTGGTTGACCAGTAAGCCCTGGCCAGGATCTGCCTGTCTCTACTGCCCCAGCTTTTAGGTTATAGATGTACATGACCACTTTTGATTTTTACATGGGTTCTAGGGATCCAAACAGGCTCTCACACTTGTGCTCCAAGTACTTACCAAATGAGTTATCTCCCTGACCCCACAGACTCCCATCTTGAAGAAAGAGGTGTATGGAATGGAGTCACAGAAGGTACGCTAGGATGGTGCCAGGAACAGAAGAAACTTGGTTTGGGGGATTCTGTACATCCTACCGAAAGCTTCCGGCTTTTAGAAGGGAACAGGGGCTGTCTGAGATATTTTAAATGTTATCTTACGCTGTAGCAGTGCAGGCATGCAATCCCGATGCTCCAGAGATGATGGAGGCAGTAGCATGAAGAGTCTAAGGTTGTTCTTGATTACATAGGGAGTTTGAGGCCAGTTTGGGCTTCATGAGATCCTGTCAAAAGAAAAATAGAAAGGAAGGAAGGAAGGAAAGGGAGGAAGGGAAGGAAGGAAGGGAGGAAGGGAGGAAGGAAGGAAGGAAGGAAGGAAGGAAGGAAGGAAGGAAGGAAAGAAAAGGGCTGGTGAGATGTATCAGTCTGTAAAGATGCCTGCTGCCAAACCTTGCCACCCTGAGTGTGATCTCTGGGCCCACATGGTAGAAGAAGAGGACTGACTTTGAGAAAGTTGTCTTCTGGTCTTCAGGCTGGCCTTGAACTCCCTATGTATTAGAGGAGAATGACCTTGAACTCCTGATCTTCCTGTCTCCACCTACCAAGTACTGGGTTAATAGGTATGCCTTGATTTTTTTCTTGTCTCCCTACCCCACCACCTCTTTTTCCTCTTCTCTAAGGGAGAGTCTTGATATATAGCCCAGGCTTGTTGAAAGACGTTAAGCAAGGGTGGCTACAGGAAAGGTCTGCATTTTTGGTAGTTGATCCCGCCCCTGTGGTCAAAGTGGATGAGTCCAGCAGTGGAGGCAGTCCCAACAATTCTTGAGGCACGTTACTAAGCATAGTGGCTCATGCTTGTAATCCCAGCATGTAGGAGACTGTGGCAGGAGGATTGCCACAAGTTCGCTTGGCTATAGCGTGAATTCCAGGCCAGACAGGATTGGCTACAATAATGGGACCCTGTCTCCAAAAAGCCCCGCCCCCCCAGGCCTCTGTCTGCCTGTTGTTTTTCTGTTTGTCTTTCTCTGAAGACTGTGACAGAAAGATGGGTGGGGCTTCTGATCTGTTCACATGGTCCCATCCTAGGACTGAGGCTCGATTACAGGTGCCAGGCACAGGAGACTCTTTCGAATGACTCCTTCCTTGGGTGATGCCAGGCAGTAAAATCCAGAGGACAAGTGGGAGGTAAGGTACATGGTAGAGCAAGAGAAGGGGCTCCAGGGGAACACCCCAAACTCAGAAGGAGATATGGGGAAAGACAGCTGAGCAGGGGTGTGGCGTGGCCACGAGAGCCCCCAGAAGCCAAAGCGCCGAGACCCGTGTGGGCACAGGCTGGCTATGTGATAGCTGGATGTGAGAGATTGACTCATCCGTGTCTTGCAGCCAGCAGGAAGTGGTTGGGTGGTTTGATGGCACGGGGGCGTGACAGGCTGAAAGGGTGTTAAGATTGGAGCAGTGTTATTAGGAGACAGTTGGCAGAGTGTGGGCTGGGCTGGAGGAAAAGATAACGGGACCAAGGCATAGGTGGGAGTCTTCCGTGACATCCAGTGGGCTTTGGAGAGCTGGGGGGATGGGGGGCTGGTACAATGAATGAGGGGAGGGGCTGGAGAGAGTGCTTCCTGTCGTGAAGGCGTCGGCTTTTCACTGTTTTTCTCTTGGGAGTCTGATGAAGGATTTCACCCCATCCAAGAATTCTGCTGCTTGAAATAAAACCGGAAGTCAGGCATGGTGGTGGTGCCTGCCTGTAATCCCAGCCTTTGGGAGAAGACAGCGGCAGGAACAGGTGTTTCAAGGTCCACCCTTGCTAGAGTTGGAGGCATGTGCAGAGTTTGAGACCAGCTTGAGCTACATGAGACCTAGTCTCAAAAAACCAAAATTTAAAAAAATAGTAATAATAAAAACAAATAAGTGAATAGTGGCTTTAAAATTAAATGCTAGTGAATAAAGAGAACTAAAATAAAAATTGAAGTTGCAACAAGGTAAATGCTTCAGAGAAGACTTGGAAGGCCTGCAGAGACCCCAGTAACATAGGGAGGGGTGTGGAGAGGCTGCTGATACAAACAGGTGAAGACTTTTCCTGAGGAGATGTGGACGAACACCTGTTCTGCCCAGATAGGGTCCCAATGTGAAACCGAAGGAATGGTTCCACCCAAATCCAGGTCAGTGAACCAAAGAGTGTATCAGCATTGCTTAGAGGAGAACGGGTGAAGGGTCACACACAGGAATGTGGGGGAGGGGTCATTACAGGAGCACGGGGGAGGGGTTAAAGGAATGGGGATGAAGGGTTACTCTCATAGGAGTATCAGTGGTGACCTCAAAACAGCCGAATCACTGAGAAGCCCCACCTCAGTGGGTGACAACCTTCAGCAAGCTGCATGGATGGAGTTCTGCCTTTAACTAATCTTCTGCCTTGTATATAAGGTAGTGCCTCCCCAGACCATTTGCAACTAAGACAGGCTTATGTGCAGCTGCACGGGCGGGCATGTACAGCTGCAATGGAGTCAGAGATCTGGGCTGGATTCTCTGAAAACATTTTATTGTTTATTAGTAATAAGAACAATAACAAGGCTGGGCGGTGGTGGCGCACGCCTGTAATCCCAGCATTTGGGAGGCAGAGGCAGGTGGATCTCTGTGAGTTCAAAGACAGCCTGGTCTACAGAGCTAGTCCAGGACAGGCTCTAAAGCTACACAGTGAAACCCTGTCTTGATAAACCCAAAGAAACAAACAAACAAATAAAAATCCAAACAAAAACAATAACAATTAGAGAGAGAGAGAGAGAGAGAGAGAGAGAGAGAGAGAGAGAGTGTGTGTGTGTGTATGTATGTATGTATGTATGTATGTATGTATGTATGTATATATGTGTTCTTGATGTGTGTTGGGGGGAGCATATGCCTGTCACAGTGTACATGTGGGAGTCAGAGGACAACATTTGTGAGTCATTTCTCTCCTTCTAGTGTGTGGGTTCTAGGTATAGCACTCAGGCAGTCAGGCTTGGTAGCCAGCTCCCTTACCCACTGAGCCATCTTACCATCCCTGGGCTGCATACTCTCTCTGGGGCTCCAGGTCTACCCGATCACTGACACCATGCTTGTTTTAAGGTCTCCACCTCATCTGAGAAGTATGGGCTGGAGCTTACTGGTCATGGTCAGTAGAGCCAGATAGGGCTTCACTATGAAGCCCCAGCTGCAGCACAGGGGTTGAGTTTGAGAACAGGAAGAACTGGACCGTCACTCTCAAGCCTTTTCTGCTTCTCAGCTGCCTCTCCTACCACCACCGAAGTGTCCTGACTTCTTCAGTGGGTGCTGTGTCCTAAAGGCATTGTTTTGTCATCATTTCACATGAATGTAATATTATAGGTATGAGCACATGTATGTGTGCTCAAGTGTGTGTGTGTGTGTGTGTGTGTGTGTGTGTGTGTGTGTGTGTGTGTAGAGGTCAAAGGGCAACCTCAGATGTCATTCCTCAGGCACCATCCAACTCCTTTGAGACAGTATCTCTAGTTGGCTTAGCACTTGCCTGGGCTTGGACTAGCTGACTAGCAAGTTCTAGGAATACTTTGTCTTTGCCCCCACCTCCCTACAGTGTTGGGATTCCAACAACACACCACTCCACCTACCTTTAGAAAAAAAAACAAAAACAAAAACGGGTTCTGGGGATTAAACTCAGGTCCTCATGCTTGCCAGGTAAACCCTTGACCTACTACAACATCTCCTCAGCCCTGGGATGTGCTTTTTAAGTAAGTACTGTCATCTAGGGATAGGGCTGGCTCTTTTCAAGTGGTGTGCTGGTAAGATGCTTACTAAATGGCTTCCTGGAAAAGATAAAACACTCTGGCTTACCGTGTTTGCTGATTTCTGTGGTGCAAAGCCTCCCACCGTGGCTAATTTCAGGCTACCAAGGGGATGTCACAGAAGCCAAGATGAGATGTGTAGCCCTGACTTTTTGTGAATGGGCTTCAGCACACTCGGTGGTTCTGAGTGTCTGAATGTAAGCATCACAGGGCTGGCTGCACACAGTAGGACCTCAGGTGTGGTGATATTTTATTTGTGCTTTGATAAATAAAGATTGCCTGGAGATCAGGGGGGAAAGGCCAGCCATTTTAAGTAAACAAAGTCAGGCAGCACACGCCCTTAATCCAATCTCGAATCAGGCAGGGTCTCTGTGTGTTCAAGGCCATACTGGGGAACAGAGCCAAGCGAGGTGACATACATCTTTAATCCCAGTGTCAACCATAGAGACCTGGAAATCTGTACAGACAGACAGTGACAAGGAAGTGAGGTAGCTGGGCTAAGAGTCAATGAGAGGGCAGAAAAGCAAGGCAGTATAGGCGTGGGTAAGGCAGGAAGTAGCTAGCATTTTGGAAGCTGCAGAGTTGGTGAGGTAAGGTTGGCTGGTGGCTTTCCCTATTTCCCTGATCTCTCCAAGGTTTTCACCCCTAGATTCGGTGTTTTTATTTAATATGGCTGTTTAGAAATTCGCCTACACCTAGGAATTGTGTGTTCATTAACATCCTCATTCTGAGACCAAACAGGAAATGGAAGGCCGGAGAGAAGTTGTGCTCAGATCCACCACTCCAGGGTTTTTAGCTAGTACCTCCATTAGATCTCCTGCATATCACATATTTACACCATAATTCATAATAGTAGCAAAACGGCTGTTATAAAGTTGTAACGAAAGTAATTATATGGCTGGGGGGCGGTCACCACAACATGAGGGACTGTGTTAAAGGGTCACAGCATTAGGAAGGTTGGGAACCGCTGCTCTAGTCCCACATCCTGCAATCTTTAAAGCTCTGTGAGTTTCTTGGCCATATCAACTACTGCCATCACATACAGGCTTATCCATTATGGGCTTCTCAAGCACATGGGGTATATCTTGTTTGTTTTATCTTTGGCACCCAGCTGTGTCCGGCCAATAATAGGTATACAACCTCATGCCTTCAATGGCTAACCACAGAAACAATGGGGCTTTTCTTTGCCACGCTCTTCCTTTCTCTGATTCCTTGAATGATCAGGAACTGGCAGCAATGTCCATTTTTCCCTCCCCATCCGGGTTGAAACCAATAGTGAGACGTTTCATTTGATTGACGGTTGTCCTTCCAGGCATGTGGAAGCGTTGATTCAGCCTTTCTTCTATTTTCTTTTCTTCTTCTTTTTTTTTTTTCTTTTCTTATCACTCCTTGCATGTGTCAGACTATTTGAAGATGGTGTGTGTGTGGGAGCTCCAGCTCTCTGGTGACTTCTCTCCATTTAATTAGCCTGACCTTCTGCGCTAATCCCCCTTGGATGTCCCTGGCTCCCTCCTTCCACTCCTGTATCACATTCAGGCTTTCTCCCTTCATCAGCAAAAGGCCAACTGCTCAGCTCAGCCTGTAGCATAATTCACAGCTTGGCTCTTGAAAATGAACTTTCACTTAGACGAAGCTGCTCTTAGCATTAAAATTGGCCTGAGTGAGCTAGGAGAGTTTATCTTGGAGCCAGCATGGGGTCTGTTCCTCCAAGTCAAATATTTCTCTTTAGAAGTAGAATCAGCTTCAGCGAGGCACCAGCAACTGCTTCCTAAAATACCGGGGATATCTTTAAACATTAGCGTTTAGTTACAGTGCTGAGGGCCTTTTGGAAAGTTTATAATCCCCTCCAGTCCCCTTCCCCCTTTCTGAATAACCAGGGCTTTCACTCAGGCTTTTATTTCAAGACATGAAATCTCCCTATTCAGGAGAGGAGAATGGCACAGCTCAATACCAGGCTAATCAAACACTCATTTATTTTCAGTCCATCCCCCTAGGATTTTATGAATGAGGTAGAGTCTACTTTAGAAAGATCCAGCAAGTCAACGTGGTACCCCTGGAGCTTCTGGTCTAGGGGATGCTGGGAAAATCCCAGGGAGTTTAATGCTCTCATTTCAAGACTTCCTGTCCAGGTGTTGATTCTTCTGTGCATGTTCTGTTTCTCCTGCAGTTTTGGATTCAAAATATGCTCGCAGTGTACAAAGGAATGATTCCTTTTAGTAGTTTCAGGTGGGATAGGGGCAGCTTACATCGCAGCTCTACAATAGACTTATTGATGATAGCCTACTGTACTAGTCTGCTTTCGGTCATCATGGCACGCACATCAGAGACTAGATGCTTTGGAAAGAAAAGATATGTATTTAGCTCACAGATCCAAAGGCTAAAGTCCAAGGTTGTGTGGTATCATCTGTTGAGCCTCGGGTGAGAGAAGGGCCACTCTAAACAGTGGTGGCGGTGTTCCATGGGCTGGAGTTCTGGATGAAAAGGAAAATGCTGATAGAGAGTACCAGTGCTCTTTTTTTTTTTTTTTTTTTTTTGGTTTTTCGAGACAGGGTTTCTCTGTGTAGCTTTGTGCCTTTCCTGGAACTCACTTGGTAGCCCAGGCTGGCCTCAAACTCTCTGCCTGCCTCTGCCTCCCGAGTGCTGGGATCAAAGGCGTGCGCCACCACCGCCTGGCTGCGAGTACCAGCACTCTTATCTCTCTGCCTTGTGCAAGTGACATAACTTTTGTACATTTCTGCCACCCTGATTTCCCTGCCATGATGGACGTCACCAGCCAACACTGAATAAGTGACAGTCAAGCCCACCTTCCTCATGTTGCCTTTGTGTGTTACACATTTGATCATAGCAACAAACAAGAAAAGTAACTAATTCTGTACAGTCATGTTTACCTGCCTCAGAACCCTTGGGATCCCCTTGACCCGAGAATATGATTGTTTCTTCAAGCAGACAGCCCCTTGGGAGGAAAAGAAGAATGATTTTATCATAAAATACCGATGTCCTTCTCAATGCCAGTGAGACTGACAAGTGAGTCTTAGTATTATTCCTAGAATACATGTCATCCCAAGAAAGCATAAATGTATCACAAGCCTCTAGGGGCCAGGATGAAAGTGTCCTTGGTCATCAATAGTATATAGCTCTTGTCAAGCCTTGAGGCAAGAAAGAGGGTGAATTGGGAAGGGGATTTGTAACTGAGTCTTGGGTGAGGAATGGATAATGAGCCTGGGGACACTGAGCCTAGAAGAGAAAGGACTTACTCGGGATTAAGTCACAGGGTCTTTAAAAAATTCATGGACTGTTATGTTTAAAAGATGGCACTTATGTTCCTTCCTGGTGGCCCCTCAGAGCAGTGATACCAATGGATGGGCATAGCATGGAGCTTGAGTCCAGAAGAACAGAACTATAAATGTGCTGCTGATAGAGCTGTTAGAAGATGGGCAATTAGGGTTGTGCTGTGGATTCACTGTGAAATGTCCCTCAGAGGCTCATGTACTGAATGATTTGGTCTCCAGACAGTGGTGCTGTGTTGGGAGGTAGTGGAAACATCATTAGGTGGGGGAGCTTGAGGGAGGGAGGAGGTCAGGTCCTGGTTCCCATCCCTCTACTCCTTCTTTGCTTACTGTCTGCCATGAACTGAATAGCTCTCTCTTCCATGTACTGCCACCGCCATGATGTTTTGTCTTTCCGTGTGTCCAGAGTCCAAGAGCCAAAGATTGTGGTTTGAAACATCGGAAACAGTGAGCTGAAATCCATCTTTAATTTCTTTAGATTGTTTCTATTGAGTGTTTGCTCACAGAAATATGAAGAATAACTAACAGCTTGTATCAGTAGATGTGAGCACCTCTACCATTGAAAATACCTAATCAACTATAGGCTGGTAAAGTGCCTAGTAGGGAGACAGATGAGGAAAACTAACTAGTCCTACATAGTTTGGGGTTTACATTTGTTGTATGCATGTGCATATGCCACAGGGTGTGGGGAGATCAGAGACAACTTGCTGGAATCAATTCTTCTTTCCACCAATTGGGTTCAAGGGATCACACTCAGGTTGTCAGTCTTGGAAGCAAGGACCTTTACCCACTGAGCCATCTAGTCAGTGCCAGTCTTGGGTTTAAATACCTGCTCTTCCATTTTCTTTTACCTCAAGGCTATGAGATCTTGGAGAAGCCAAATGTCATTTTCCATCAAAAGTACATTGGTTTTGAATAATGATGACTCCTATCCACATGCCTGCCTTGTATCTTTCTTGGCTGTTGCTGTTAACAACTTCCCTTGATTATGGCAGATGTATAATGTGAAATATATTTATAAGTTGATTTTTTTTTGAGACAGGGTCTCATGTAGCTGAGGATGACTTTGACTTCTGATCACCTTGCCCCTGCCTCCAAGTGCTTGAATTATGTGCATGAGCCACTGTTGTGTGACACTTTTTCTGTTGAGATGGGACACAGACATCTATTCATTCTAGAGAGGAAGCCAACTGCAGATCAAAGTAATGATGCCACCAACGTTCAACTTGGGAAAATAATGAGTTTTTTAGGGGGTTATTGACAGAAGTATGGGTGAGGGGTTACTTACAAGAGCAAGGATGACTCGAAGGCAGCTGCATCATTGAACATCCTACCCCAGCATGGGTCAAAGATGGAATCCCAGAGCTGTCTGCATGGCTTACCCAGAACTCAACAGGTCAGAGAATCTCTTCCAGGCAGCTTGGCTGATCAGAGTCTCTTTATTACCTTACTACTTATGTAACATTGGGGAATTACTTTGCTGAGTGCACCTGGTCAATTTCAGGAACTTCCTGAGACATGTGAATTGTTTACTTCCTAAGTCTTTTTTGTTGTTGTTGTGTTTTGTTTGTTTATGTCTGTTTTTTTTTTTCTCAAGACAGGGTTTCACTGTGTAGCCTTGGCTGTCCTAGAACTCACTCTGTAGTCCAGGCTGATCTCAAACTAATGGAGATCTGCCTGCCTCTGCCTCCCAAGTGTTGGGATCAAAGGCTTGGGCCACCATTGCTCAGCTTATTTCCTGAGTCTTAATAAGCCTCCTTTAGAACTTATTGAGTCTTAACTAGCTTCCTTCTAGAATGGAGTATTTCAACTTGGAGTAAATTACTACCCAACAGCCACCATGCTTGGTTTATATTGTTCTGGGGATGGAACTTGGTGACTCCTATATGGTAGGCAAGTGCTTTTTCTCCTTCTTTCCTTCTCCTTATCCTTTTTGTTTTCCCAAGGGTCTCACTAGGTAGTCCTACCTGTCCTGGAACTTTCTATGTAGACAAGACTGGCCTTGAATTCTTTTATTTTTATTGGTGTTTTAGAGACAGGGTTTCTCTATGTAGCTTTGGAGCCTGTCCTGGATCTCGCTCTGTAGACCAGGCTGGCCTCGAACTCACAGAGATCTGCCTGGCTCTGCCTTCTGAGTGCTGGGATTAAAGGCATGTGCCACAGCCACCTGGCTTTGGCCTTGAACCCTTAATGATCTTCCTGCCTCTGTCTACTGAGTACTGGAGTTGTAAGTATATACCACCACATCCCACAACACAGCCTCCAAATTATATATGTAATGTTTTGGGGTCACGGCAGTCTTTTGGTATGCACATTGTTGAATAAGAATACAAGAGCTGAATTTTTCTTTTTCCTTCATCTCCAAAAGGAACGCTGTTTGTACACTCTTATATAGTGAGATTTTCCTTACTACAGAATCTACTGAGGCTACCAGCAGGCCTCCCCTGCTTTTTCTTTCCTCCTCCCTCCTTCTCACCCCATCCCTCATTTCTTTCCATTGTTTCTTCTTTCATCCCCCCCCCAACCTTATGGAAAATTTCAAACATATACACAAAGGGAGAAAAAGCCTAATGAACCTTGATAAAGAGTTCCTTTAAATACCTCTCCTTTGGAACATTTATGATAATCGCCTAGGAAGTGTAGAAAGGCTCCATTTTTTTGTGTAAAGTGTAGAATAAATATATTTTATAAAATGACTCTCAGGAGATATGTACACATGATAAGACTATAAAGATCTTTTAACCTAATAAAAAATCGGTAACTCCAGCAGCAAAGCAATATCATGAAGTTTCCTTCTCTATTTGTTCAGTTTAATTATTTATTTTCGGCTTTTGTGAGAATCTGAGTCTAAGGCAACACACTGAAGATTTTTTGAGCAGTTTGTTGGGAAGTGTGGCAGATGGTACACCTGGCCACTTTTTCCAGTGAAATCATCACACCCATGGGCTATTGACCTTATCTCATTGACCAAGATCCCACAGAATCAACCTAGTACAGGATTATTTCTTCTGTTACTTTATTTTTTGAGACAGGGTCTCACCCTGTAGCTCAGGCTGGCCTCTAGTTCATTGCAATTCTCTTACCTCAGCTCCCCAAGTGATGGGATTACAGTTACGCACAACCACCACAACCACATCCATCTTAAAGCAAGGTTTCAATAGGAACCCCCTACCCCATCAAAACACTCAGTGCTCCCCATCTCAGGGCTTTGGTTTGTGTATGGTTTGAGTGGGTCTCACATGGGCTTATGTGTTAGAAGCTTGGTCCTCCGTGTGGTGGTATTAGAAGGCAACATGGAATGCTTAAAAGGGAGGAGGGAATTGCACTATTGGGGATGCTACCCTTGGAAAGAGTGAAGCTGTTCGTGCGGAGCCCCAGTTAGCTTCTGAGAGTAAATTGTTGAAACAGTGAGGCTGTGGCCTCTCTCCACTCTTTGACTTCCTGAGTCTATTAGTCACTTTCATTGTCCTTGTGACAGAAATGTCTAATCCAACAAGTTAAAAAGAAGAAATTGTACTCATTGTTTCCAAAGTTATAGTCCATCATGGAAGGAAGGTTGTAGTGGGACGCTCACATCATGACAGTTGGGAAGCAGGTCAGCTCACATTATGGTGGGTGGGAAGCAGCTTAAATCACACCATGGCAGGTAGGAAGCAGGTCAGCTCACATTATGGTGGGTGGGAAGCAGATGACTTAATATCATAGTAGACAGGAAGCAGGACCGGAAGTAGATCTGTTCACATCACGGTGGAAGGGAGGCAGATCAGTACCAGAATGTGGCAGACAGGAGGCAGATCAGTTCCCTCTGTTCACATAGTGGTAGATGGGAGGCAGATCAATTCTCATTCATATTCTGGCATATGCAAAGAGGAAGCAGAGATGGAATATGGTGAGGAGACAGGGCAAGATGTAGCTTCCAAGGACTTGACTTCAGTGACCTATTTCTTCCAATTAGGCAACTCCATCTCCCATGGTCTATTCTTATTTAGAACCCATCAATGGATTAATCTATTGATTAGGTCATAGCCCTCATAATTTAATTGTCTCAAGAAACCCCTCATAGACACCCCTGTAAGTGTGCTTTACTGACCTTCTAGGTGCCTCCCAAACCATTCAAGTTGACAGTCATGATTAACTATCTTGGTGTCTTACTGTGTATGCTCTTACTTGCCTGCTATTATCATTTTCAGGTCCTCATTAGAGCCGAGCTGATATCAGTGACATACCCTTGAACCTCCATAACCATGAGCTAAATTAACCTCTTTTCTTCTTTAAAGTACTGGGCCTCAGATGTTTTGTTATAGCAATGAAAAGGAACTAATACACCCAGTAAGAGGAAGAAAAACATACTTGAAGCTATAAGGTAGATATGGCTGATGTTAGTGGTCATTCAGGGGTCTAAAGCATGTTGAGCAAAAAAAAATCCTGTCTGTGAGGGACCCTGGAATGTATATTATGTTGGTGAATGTCATATACTGTTTGAGCAAACTGAGAAGCTGGCTTTGGAAGTGCGGTTGCCCTCCACTCCATTTCAGACCCAAGTACACATTTGTTTCCCAGTATTTGACAAAGTTCTTTGTCTGAGGATGGGTGGGATGTCCACTATCTCCGTGATAGGGAGGGGGAAAAAGGTAGCTAAACAGCCCAAGAGTGAAGCACTGTGTCCTTGATGACAGCTGGCAGATGACCCATTTCCAACAAAGGTCACTCGTGTTCACCCCATGCAATAAAAGTGCCTGTGGTGGGAGAGAGAGAAACTGGTGCTCACCCACGGAGAGAGAGCTCAACAGGGAACTCCCGCGGAACACCTCGAGTTCCCCAGTGGTTTCTACCTGATGCTGTGATCTCAAAATTCTGATCCTCCCGCCTTCAGCTTCCAAATGCTGGAATTACCTGTGTATGTCACTATGACTGGCTGAAGTGGGACCTTAACAATATTTATCTAATGGGAAAGGTTGTGAGAATTAAATAAAATACATTTAAAGAGGAGAGCTATGTAGCCTGCGGTGGTGGTGGTATGAGCATATAGAGTCCCAGTACTGAGAGGACCATGAGTTCTAGCCTGACTTTGTCTACATAATGAGTCCCAGATCAGCCTGAGTGACATAGTGCATTTGAGACCATCCTGGGCCACAGAATACATTGAGGCTAGCCTGAGCTACATAGTGAGTTCCAGGATGTTCTGGACTGCACAGTGAGATCCTGCCTGAGTCCATGCCTGTGGCTCCATCCAATAAAGATGGTGATAAAGCATGTGGCTGTACCTTGTGCGGACACTTGTCAGATACCTAAGGACTGGGTAGGTTGAGGCTGCTGGGTGCCTTGCTCACAGATGCATGTGTCTGGCTCATGTCCCCAGGTTGCTAAGGACATCCAGGGACCCACACTGTTCTTTGCAATTCAGCAAGTGTTCAAAGGCACCTTGGAGCTGCATATTGTGTCTCTTGGACCTGTCTCTGTCAGGCTGCTCTGAAATTGGATTCTGTGGAGTGGAAACGTGTGGCTTGTTGGCACAGCAACTGGTTCAGAGCAGGGACATTTCCAGACGGAGAGAGCTCGCCTCTGTCAATTGGGTTACAGCCCTCGTAAAAACCTGTTTGTTTGTATTCTTTTCTGGATGCTTGGAGGCATCAGGCCACCTCCAGTTCTAAGGGGGTGATGATCTCCATGCATGGGTGACTCCAGCTGCACGCTTTCCTTTGTATGCCTGACTCCCTAAGCGTGGGGGCTGCTGGGTTTGGCTGTGCTGGGTTACTATCTGTCTGTTCCCTGTGCTCACAAGGAGGGCTCCCAAGTTCTCTCCTTTTGCTTTTGGGTAAATGGGGAGAATCAGGGGAGAGAATCGTGGTTGTTGACATGACAGTCAATGACGGTCATCCATTTCCACTTAAAAACCAGAAGGGTTAAGTAGGGCTGGAGATGCGGCTCAGTTGATAGAGTGCTTGCTGAGCATGCCCTGGGTTTCATTGACTGCATTGCACATTGCATAAACTGGGCACAGTGCTTGAGTCTGTAACTCAAGCACTCTGCGGGGCAGGGGGTGGGGGAGCAGAAGGATAGAAAATCCAAGGTCATCATCCTCTACATAGCAAGTTCAAAGCTAGCCTGAGCTCCTTGAGAACCTGTCTTTAAAAAAAATACACAGCAAACAAACAAACAAACAAAAAAACAAATAAAACCTAAACCAAAAACATCCTACCCCCAAACTGAAAAGCAAAACCCCTGAACTGTAGCTTTTCAAAATCCCACAGTTTGGTTGTGACAAATGGGAATTTATATCAAGAGAGCTAGCTGCTGACCTGCTCAAATCTGTCCACAATGCTGTTGTGAACAAAATAAAATACGGAAGTTGGAGAATTTAGGCACCCCAGGTGGCACAGTGAGAGTTGGTGGCTGATGGGAAATTATTGGCTTACGCTCGGTCTCTGCCGTTTGCAGCCAGCATGATCTTAAGTGGACCGCTTTGAGCCTCCACTTGTACAGAGAAAGAGAATTTATAATGACATTGTACTGGAGCACCGGTGTGAAATTGTAAAGGATTAAATGTGCACTAAGCGCTTTTTTAAAGCTTAAAGCTTGGTACAAAATCTGACTGTGAGAATCCAGGCACAGTGGCAGCCGTCCATCATCTCAGTGCTTGGGATACAGAAGCAGCTGGTAGGGTATGTGCTCCAGGACAGCCTGGGCTACAGTGTGAGAGGCTATCTCAAAGTAAAACACAGCACCCAGAGTCTGGCTATGTAAACTAACCTGGGGTGTCTTCGAAAAGATCCTGACACTTGGTTGTAAAAGTTAGCCCATCAGTCCTTCCTTCTCTCCTCCGTCCCTCTCCTCTTTCCTTCCCCCTTCCTTCTCATTCAACACATATTTATAAAGTGTGATTTCCCCCTTTCATCTAGATGTCCTTATATGCTGGTGATATGGTCAATGAAAAAGAAAAGAATAAAGTACTCCTCATTTTTCTGAGCTGGCTTGTGGTAGAAAGAGCTACAGATGAACTGTGGCACATCGGTTGATGTTAAGTGCCACACGGAGGAAGGAAGGAGGCAGAATGGAGATGTAGGGACATCCAGTGTCTCAGTTTTAAATATCACGTCAAGGAAGTCCCCATAGAGACGATGACACGCTGGGAAAAATTTGAAAAGGTGAGGACGTGAACCACGGCGTTACCTGGGAGGAGGCTTCCCCAGCAGAAGGGAGTAGCATATGTAGATGTCTCCCAGATTGCCCAGTGCCCAGATGTCCTCGGGATGCATCTCTGTGTGTAGAAGTCCCCAGAGTACACCTGTATGTGTAGCTGTCCCTGGACTATACCAGTATCCCTGGGAACTAGTGAGAGGGCCAGGGCCAGAACACAGTCGCTCAGGGTCACATAGTGGAAGGCCTCTCTCTCTCTCTCTCTCTCTCTCTCTCTCTCTCTCTCTCTCTCAGATTTTGTTCCTCTGGTACCATCTACTTTTACTGAGACAGAATCTCTCAGTGGTCTGGAGTTTAGCACGTAGGCTAGGCTGGTTGGGAGCGAACCCTAAGGATCTGCCTGTCTCTGTCTCCCCAACACAAGCCACAACAGTTGACCTTTTTTTTTTTTTTTTAAGCTGAGGATCAAACCCAGGGCCTTGTGCTTGCCAGGCAAGCACTCTACCACTGAGCTAAATCCCCAACCCTACCTTTTTTTTTTTTTTTTTTTAACGTAAGTTCTGGAGATCAAACTTATGTTCTTATGGTCTCCAGATGAACTGACTGAGCCTTCTCCCCAGCCCTTCTGTAGTTTTTTTAATTTTTGAAGCAGGCTGGAAAGCCACTTAGACAGTAGGTTCAGATATAGTGTCCTGGGAGAAAGCAGTGTTGCTTTTTGCCTGGTCATTTTTGCTTCCTGCTGGGGATTCTGTCCTATGTGTATCATCCTTCGCCAACACAGGAGGCCGACCGAAGACCAGCGGCTCTCCAGGAATCCTCCAGGCCATCAGCACCAGCTTGGGATTGCTGCTGCAGCCAGCTCTGTGGACTGAACAGCTACCAAGTTCTCAGCCTCTCCAGTGCGCAGACAGTTATTGTTGGCACCCCAGCCCCTACTGTGTAAGCCGATCCACTGAATCTTTGTTGTGTATATTCATTCTATCAGTTCTACATGGTCTTAAGGAGAAAGAAGAAGGAAGGGAGAAGACAGGAAGACAGGGCTATGACAGCCGGGAAGGATGGGAAACCCCTAACCTGAGTGGGAAGACAGGTAGAGAGCAGATGAGGGGCGAGTACCCCCAACCCAGGGTTTGACACATCAAGTCTGAGATGTCTGATGTCTCCACTGGGATAGGTATCTGAACATACGAGTCTAAGCCTGTGATCCGGCCTCCAGTCACCCTCAGACGTGTGTCACTTCCCGCTATTTCTCTTGGGCATTTGCCCTTTCCTGGGCACGACATTCCTGCGCTTTTCTGAGTCATGTAGGTGGTTGCTCATGTTTCACGCTCTGCGTGGATCAGCTGCATCTCTCCCTCTCCCTCGGCTGTATGTATTTCAGCTTATTCTTCGCAAAACAGGGCTGAGCATGGAGTAGCTTTCCCACTATGATGTAGGCGGAGCAGCAAGTGGAGACTGGAGAGCCGCATTGACTCTGGAGAGGGAAGATCCAAGGCTGAGCTTCTGAGCCTCTTGTTCTAGCTGTAGTCCACTGTAGTCAAATGCCATTGCACTTAGCTCTATTACGCTGCCCTTTGTTTGGTTGAGACATGCTTTCACTACGCCGCCCAGGTGGCTTCAGATTTGCAACCCACCGTCTCGGCCATCCATGGGCTGGGGTTTGGCTTGCCTGTATTATTATTTTTCTTAATGATTTACCCAAGGCTGGCTGTGTGCCACATCTTGTGCTAAGAGTTTCACAGCATTTGTTTTCCAAATGTGTGGGCGTATGTGTGTGCGAGTATGTGTACACATGTGTGTGCATACATGTGCAGGCCAGAAGCCAACCTCAGGTGTCATTCCTCAGGTCTCGTCTGCCTTGCATTTTGACTTTGGCTTGGGCCTTGCCAAGTAGGCAAGGCTGATTGTTCAACTGGTCTCACAAATCCACTTGTCTTTGCTTCCCAAGTGCTTCGATGGACAAGCATGCATCACTACACCGTGCATTTTTAATGTAGGCTCTTGGGATAGAATTCAGGTCCTCATGCTCACCTGGCAAGCACATTACCAACGAGGCATCTCCCCAGCCCAGTTTCCTAGCCTTTGGGGACTTCATTCAGCCTTTATGACCACTCTTTGAGCGCTGTGAATAGCTCCATTTTGCAGAGAAGGAAACTGAGGCTCCGAAAAAGATATTTCTTTTAACCAGTCCCTTTGACATGTAGGAACGACTGTGAGCACAGCAATGGTGTTCGGAGTTACCGGTTGTGTGATTTTCTACAAGTCATTTAATTTTCCCGAGACTCAGAGGTTCTCACCCATTTTGTCATGTTGATGGAGCTGAAAAGAGGGTGATAGATGCAAGAGTGCTTAACAAGATGTCAATTTTATTATAAATATAAATAGCAATTTGTAATCCTTCCTTAATCCCACTGTCGTCCAATTAAAATGTCTTTATTCAGAGTGTCAGAATAATTTTTCAATGAATCGTGTAAGTAGCTTTATTATTTCTTTAATCCCTAAATATTCCTTAAGGGTTTGGGGTTATATACCTGCAATCTCAGCACTTGGGGTACAAAGGAAGGAAGATTGAAGTTTGGGGGCTAGTCTGAACCAAACTCCAAGTTCAAGGGCTGTCTGAGTTGCTTCCTTTATCCAATGCTCTGTACCAGATGACTTCCATAACAGCCCTCATTGGGCCAACAAGCTGGCTTGGCTGGTACAGGTGCCCACTGCCAAGGCTAGTGACCTGAGTTTGAACCCAAAGACCCACCTGGCAGGAAAACCGGCTCCTGTAATTTGTCCTTTGACTTCCACGAATGATGGTGAACCACAGTGTCCCCCAACACAAAATAAACAGATAAAATGTAATAGAACGCTACTGGTAACCCTCTAGTTTCTCTTCAGATTGCAGCAACCTTTCACTTTGTAAAATACTCCTGGCATCAGGGGTTACAACATCCTGTGAACGGACATTTCTTGGATCACAAGAAGAACTTCCGTTAGCTTTCTTCTCCCCCTCTAGACGGGCTCTTCTGTAGTGCAGATTGGCTTTGAACTTCATATGTAGCCACCAAAGATTACCTTGACCTCTTGATTCCCCCTGCTTACATCTGGGATTACAGGTGTGTGCCACCATGCCCAGCAAAAACTGAACAATTTTTGCACATGTTGATTTACTGATATTGTCTCTCTCTTTTTTTCCTCCTGCCGTGAATTGTCAAGTTCTTTCTTGGCTTATGTATTAGAGGCTTACCTTTTTTGTATTCACGTGTGTTGGTTGTTTATATGTCAGCGACACGAACACTTTGTTTCATCTGTTGTGAATGTTTTCTCTGGATATCATCTCTTTGATTTCTAGTCGCACTGAGAAGCTGTGTCAAGTAGCTGTTTACTTTTATATTGTACAGACAATTCTCTCTGCTGTCTTTCAACCTGAGCTATGAAGTTACTGTTCCTCGGGTTTACATCAGCAGCACATGTAGGAGACAGTGGCCCCTGTATAAGGATGATGTGAATTCAGGAACTGCTACGTGTGTGTGTGTGTGTGTGTGTGTGTGTGTGTGTGTGTGTGTGTGTGTATGCGCGTGCGTGATGCAGAAGACAAACTTTACTGTTGTTCTCAGATGCTGTCTACCTTGTCCTTATGATACAGAGACTCTCATTTGCCTAGAGCTTGACAAATAGGTTAGACTGACTGGCCATTGAGACTCAGGGACTTTACACTGTCCTGCTTGGCTTTCTTTAAAACCAAATATCAAAAACCAAAACATGGGTCCTAGGCATTGAATTCAGGTCCTCATGCTTCTGTGGCAAGCATTTGATTCCAACCTGTTCCATACACATATTTGAAATATTTGCATATCATGTTCAAAGCCAACTATTTTGAAAACTTGCACTTATTTATGTGGGAGAGGCATGCCAGGGGTGTGTGTCTGTGTAGGTCAGACAAACAACTGTGGATGTCTAGTATTTCCTACAGTGTGGGTCCTGGAGATTGATTTCAGGGTGTCAGGATTAGGAGTAAGTACCTTTACCTACTGGACCATCTTTTTTTTTTTTTTTTTTTTTTGAGACAGGGTTTTTCTGTGTAGCTTTGGAGTCTGTCCAGAACTCCCTTTGTAGACCAGGTTGGCCTTGAACTCACAGAGATCTTCCTGCCTCTGCCCCTCTCCTCCAATGCTGGGATTAAAGGTGTGTGCCACTACCTCCTGGCTGTGTCTTTTATAGTGTAATTGTACCTAAAGCTGGACACAATGGCATGCACTTAATAGTCCTAGCTACTTGGGAGGCTTAACAAGGATAATTATGGTGATATATTGTATCCCCCAATATATTGTGCATCCTAATAAACTTATCTGGGGTCAGAGGACAGAACAGCCACTAGACAGACATAAAGACCAGAAAATGGTGGCCCTCACATCTTTAATCCTAGCATTCCAGAGGCAGAGATCCATCTGGATCTCTGTGAGTTTAAAGCCACACAGGAATCAGCCAGGCATGGTGACTCACGCCTTTAATCCCAGGAAGTGATGGCGGGAAGCAGAAAGGTATTTAAGGTGTGAGGACGAGGAACTAGATCCTGGTTAAGCTTTTAGGCTTTTGAGTGAGCAACATTTCAGCTGAGATTCATTCTGGATGAGAACTCAGAGGCTTCCAGTCTGAGGAAACAGGATCAGCTGAGGAATTGGTAAGGTGAGGTGGCTGTGGCTTGTTCTGCTTCTCTGATCTTCCAGCGTTGACCCCAGTACCTGGCTCCAGGTTTGTTTTTAATAATAAGAACTTTTAAGATTCGTGCTACAGATAGTCATTTGAGTCCAGAAGTTCAAGACCAGCTTGGGTAACATAGGGAGACATCCCCACACCCCCTTTCTTTTAAAAAGTTATATATCATTGTTAACAACTCATCAAAACCAACCTACATAGGAAATCCATTGCTGTAAAGATCTGCAACACCACAGAAGCACATACTCCTTTTGGGAGTTGAGGGTTTTCTTTAAGCTTTTTCTGTCCATGTTCATACGAATCTGCACCTCTAATTTTCTTCATGCCTGTTCTCTATCATCCTTGGGGAAAGTAGTTCATCCTTGCCTAATGGACACAAAGTACTCAACTCTCTTTGCATTCTGGATGGATATTCTTCTAGATGTTTTCCTGTTGCTGTGACAAAACGCTTGAGAAGAGGCAACTTAAAGAAGGGTTTATTTTGTCCCACAGTTTGAGAGCACAGTCCACGAGGGGATGCATGAGGCAGCTTGGTCACACTGCCTTCACAGCCAGGAAGAAGAGAGTGATGGGTACTGGAGCTCAGCTCCTTCTCTCCCTGCTTTTAATTTTCAGTTCAGGACCTGGGCCCATGGAATGATGCTGCCTTCATTCTGGGAGTATATTCCCACTTCATTTCATCCAACCTAGAAACTCCCTTATAGACATCTCTGAAACTTTGTATCCAAGGTGACCCTAGACCCTGTCAAGTGGACAGTCAACATTGACTACCACAGATGTTTTGTTTGTTTAATCTCTCTCTCTCTCTCTCTCTCTCTCTCTCTCTCTCTCTCTCTCTCTCTCTTTCTCTCTCTCTCCAGAATCCTGCTATTTAGCCAGGCTACCCTGAGACTTTTGTTTGCCTCCTGTCTCAGCCTCCTGAGTGTTGTGATTACAGATTTGTGGGGCTATGGTCAATCTCCCAAGACCATCTGGTTCAGATTTCTTAAAACAAACAAACAAACAAACAAACAAAAAAACAAAAAAAAGTCAACATTATCCTGGTGGAAATATTGAGACCAACTATATTTTTGAGTTGTTATTGAATAATTTTCTCAGCTTCTTGACGATTATTATTCTTTCTAGGACTACATTCCCTAGATTCTTCTTCATAATCTCTATCTTTCTAGAAATTATTTATTTCACCGAGGATTTCAATGTGTGTCTGTTTGTAAGTACGTGTACCAGTCTCTTTAGATTTTAGGTGAAAAGTATTTTCTATGAATTATCTTATCTCCTTTCTCATTTCTAATTAAAAATGGTCCCTTAATTATATTTGTCAGTTTGTTTGTTTACTTTAGCAGTTTTATCAAAAACAAACCAAACCAAACCAGCTTTTGAACCAATTTACCACGCTGTTGCTTTGGGCTTTAACTTTATTTTGGTTTTGTTTACTGCATCGTTGAGAACTGCTTTTCTGGTTAACTGTTGAAGAAGAGGCTTGGCTAATATCCACTTGGATAATCCCAGCCTGAGAATAGGATTCTGAAAGACTAGGATAAGAGGTTCTGAGAGGAAGCAGAGTGCATTATCAGTGTCTATCCATCAGAGACGTGTGTGTGTGTGTGTGTGTGTGTGTGTGTGTGTGTGTGTGTGTGTGTGTGTAGGGGTGGGGGACATAAGTGCTCACACCAGCTACTGCAGTGGGAGACAGTCAAAGGCAGGGAACTAGCTGTCAAACACAGGCAGAGCTGGAAAGCCAACAGGGCTGGTGATTCATCTCAGATAAGCAACAGAGGCCATCTGCCACCTCTGCCCACACACAGTTGGCGCAACCCATCGAGACAGAGGGGAAGTTATCAGACCCCAGGAGTTGTCTCACCTGGTGGGGCCCAGATGCTCAGCTCTGATGAGAGGCCGCAGAAGGCAGAGATGGGGCAGGAGCTGGTGGAAAGCAGGGAAAGGGATGACCCAGCTGTTATGACTTCCAGAATCTTCTGCCAGGGAGGGAGTTCACCAGAAACCAGATGGCAGAGGAGGCTGAGATATTCTGTTTGTAGAGGTGAAGTTGCCTTGGTGGAAGAAAAAAGAAGGCATCCTTGGGCCTGAGAAGGATGGCTGGTAGACCCCCTTCCCTCTAATACTGGTTAGGTGGGAAGGGTTTATGAAGCTATTCCAGTTTTATCCTTTGTGTTGTTATAATAGAATAATATGGGCTGAGTTATTAATGAATTAACTAATTTGTGTCTGTGCTATATGCAATGTGTGGAAGCCAGAGCTCAGGTGTCTTCCTCAGTCATTGTCCACTTTATTTTTTTGAGACAGTATTTCTCTCTGAACCTGGAGCTCACTGTTTGTGCAAGGCTGGCTGGTGAGTGAGTTCCAGGAACCCTTTCTCTACCTCTCTCGTGCAGGGATCATAGATACATGCTGCTGTACCCAGCTTTTTTATGTGGGTGCTGGGAACCAAACTCCATTCCGCATGCTCACGGCACATATTTTCACTGATGGAGTCATTTCCCCAATCCCTGCTCCCCACCCCCAGAATGGGGTCTCCCTCTGTATCTTAGGTTTGCTTTGACCTTGGTTTGTAAGTCAGGCAGGTCTTGAACTTGCTATCCTCCTGCTCCAATCTCCTGGAAGTTGGGATGACAGGTATGCACCATCAAGCCCAGCTTCAGCCTGGGTGGTTTACAGGAAACAAACTTCTTTCTCATAATTGTGGAGGCTGGGATGTTGAAGATCAAAGGCCTCTAGTATAGGCCGTCTGTCCTGCTCGTTCACATAGTGGAAGGCACAAGGACGGAGGAGCATTTCTACAAGCTCCTTTCACTGTGCTATTAGTCGATCCAAGAGGGTGGAACTCTAATGAGCTACACTTCCTCAAAGGTCCAGGCTTCTAATACTGTTGCACTGAGGAATGTATCACCATACAGGGCCCAGTTCTGCTTGCTGCTCCCTGGTTCTGCAAGGCAGCAGTTCCCACAGTGGGAGAGTCCCAGAACACCATCAGCATCTATATCACCCATCAGCAGATGGCAGACCTGTATGCTCAGCTCCCAGCCAGACTGCTGAATCAGAAACTCCTGACCGGGGAGCCTAGGATTCTGGTGTTCAATAGCTTTGTAGGTGACTTGAGTTCAAGGGATAGTTGAAAACTATTATAAAGTTCCTCCTTTGGACCTTGAGTTCTATTCAGTATGTGTATTAGCTTGTGAGCACTGTGTAGCCCTCCATGGTATCACTAGGTAGAGTTAATTACTCCCTCATTCAAGCTCTCCCAGCACTTTCTCAGTGCTTCTGCTAGCTATTAAAAAACCACTCTAGGGGCTGGAGAGATGGCTCAGAGGTTAAGAGTACCGGCTGCTCTTCTAGAGGTCCTGAGTTCAATTCCCAGCAACCACATGGTGGCTCACAACCATCTGTAATGAGATCTGGTGCCCTCTTCTGGCCTGCAGGCATACATGCAGGCAGAAAGTTGCACACATAATAAATAAATAAATCTTTAAAAAATAAAAAATAAATAAAAACCACTCTACCAGCTGGGTATGGTGATCAACATCTATAATACTGGTATTTAGAGGCCCAGACAAAAGGATGAAGAGTTTAAGACCCTCCTGTAGAACATAGTTTATCTCGGTGGTAGAGCACTTGCCTAGCAAGCGCAAGGCTCTAGGTTTGATCCTCAGCTCCAAAGAGAGAGAGAGAGAGAGAGAGAGAGAGAGAGAGAGAGAGAGAGAGAGAGAGACCCTGTTTGGAAACAGCAACAGGGGACCAGGCTGTGATGGTGAAACACGTTAAGCTTAGTAACTCACAAAACTGGGTGTGGTGGCCAATGCCTATAATCTCCATACTCAGGAAGGTCGAAAAATGTTCCAGTCCAGCCTGGTCTACATATGGAGTTCCAGGTCAATCAGAGTTGTGTGAAGAGATGCTGTCTTGAAAAAAAAAATCAAACCATTCGTCAACACAATGAATTCACAGTTCAAGGCAGACATGGGGCTCATGCTTGACCTCCCAACTATGGGAAGCTGAGGCAGGAGGGTGTAGTGTTCAAGGCCAGTTTCAGCTTCACGTTAGTAAGATGCTGTTCAAATGACTAACTAGTTACATCTAAACAAGTAAACGCAAGCTCAGAGAACAAAACCCGTAATAGGAAACCAACTGTGTACTCCTTAATGGATGGTATCCTATTTTTTTTTTTATTTTTTATTTTTTATTTTACCAGGTCCTGGAAACGTCTTTTCTAGAAATGCCCACTCTTGTTCTCCTCTTCTTTCTTCTGTTCTCTTCTCTCCCCCACACCCATGTGTGCACACTGGGGAACAGATATGATCACATGTAGATGGACTTTTCTTTTGGGGCTGCCAGCTCACAAAAAATGACAGGGAGACATATTATTAATTACGAAAGCTTGGCCTTAGCTTAGGCTTGTTTCTAGCTAGCTCTTATAACTTAAAGTAACCCATATTTTTAAATGTACGTTCTTCCACACGCTCATTACCTCATCTCCATTCTGTCCATGCTGGTTATTCTGTGTCTGGGTGGTGACTCTGCCTTTCTTCCCAGTGTTCTCTCTGTCCAGAATTCCCGACTAACCTCTTCCTGCCTAGCTATCGGCCATTTAGCTTTTTATTAAACAAACACATCTTCACACAGTGTAAAGGAGTATTCCACAACAATCACAGGTTCCATAAGGAACATTTGAGAATCATAGCATTAGGCAGATTTATTGCACTAAAGTCACAGAGTAAACTCACACAAACATCACTGGGCTGTATAATCTCCTGAGACCGCTGTCATAATGAGGTCAGACATGAATCCAAACGTTGCTATACAATGCATGGCTTGATGGAGCATTAATTAACAAACAGATCCATGATACTTACAGTGAGCTCAGTAGTGCCCATTGTTAGAGGATGTGTAAAGGGTGCTCTAGACAGGATCACATGTAGTTCAGGCTAGCCTCTCATGTAGTTGATGATGACCTTGAATTTCTGCTTCTCCTGCCTCTACCTCCCGAAAGCTGGGATTGTAAGCTTATGTTACCATTTCCCAT
>NC_050464.1:20496844-20554344 GCF_903995425.1 Onychomys torridus | reverse complement strand
CTAGGAGTCACCCTCTGAGCATGTCTGTGAGGAAGCTTCTAGCCTGGGTCAGTCAAGATGGTGAGGTCCACCCTGAATGTGGCACCATCCCCATAGGCTGGGGGCCTGGATTGAATAAAAGGGAGAAACTGAAGGACCAGCATCTTCCCCTTGCTTCCTGATTGTGAGCCAAGGCAAATCCTTCCTCCTCTAAGTTACTGTTGTTAGATATTCTGTCATAGCAATAAGAAAAAAACTAGTATAGATTACTGAGCAATGCAAGTATGTTCCCGGGTATGGCTATAAATATCTATACATGAGATAATTATTTGATTGATTACTGACTTACATTACAAAAAACATCAAGAGGGGTTTACATTTTAAAAAAAAAAAAAACATGTGGGGAGCTGGGGAGTTGACTCAGGAGTGAAAAGTACAAACTGCTCTACCAGAGGACCTGAGTTCAGTTTCCAGAATTCATGTCAACCAGCAGAGACACTAGTGCCAGGGGATCTGGCGCCCTCTTCTGGTCTCTGCGGGTACTTGCACTCATGTGCACAGACACAGACACACATGCACGCACATAATTAAAACTGCAAGTGTTGTGCTTAGGATTCTAGCTTATTGTGGTATGGTGATCATACAGCCATTAAAAGCCCAGCTTACATATAGTTTTTTTTCCCATATATAAGCAATAGATGCTTTCCAAGAAAGTTCCACTAGGATGTAAGGTGAATCCTGTATTGCCTTTAATCATTATTATGAAGTAGGAACTATATTTCCAATGGAAAGTATTATTCTGCTGGTAGCAGACATATTTGAAATAATGATAGCGGATGAAATTTCTATCTGGTGGTGATAAAACTAGGTTTGATATAGTACCACTAAAACTACAACATTCCTAGACTTCTTTTCAAATTGCTGGAATCGCAGAAGCCAAGAAGGATGCCACAGAAGCTGTGGCCTTGCAAAGTTTCCCATGAGACATTATTACTACACAGGCCAACTTGGGAATCACTATGGTAGAGCAGTTGTCTAGAATCCCCAGTGAGGGGATTGAGCTGTGACTTACTGGTAGAGCATCTACCTAGAATCCCCCAGTGAGGGCTTGGGGGTGGGACTCAGTGGTAGAGCACTTGCCTAGAATCCCCCAGTGAGGGGCTGGGGTGTGGCTCAGTGGTAGAGCACCTGCCTAGAATCCCCCAGTGAGGGACTGGGGTGTGGCTCAGTGGTAGAGCACCTGCCTAGAATCCCCCAGTGAGGGGCTGGGGTGTGGCTCAACAGTAGCATGCTTACCTAGACTCCTTCAATGAAGGACTAGGGTGCATGACTGAGGGGCTGAGATCCTGCCTAGAATTCCAAGTGAGAAGAAGGCCCATGGTTCAGTGGTCATAGAAACAGGCTTGCAGAATTATGGAATTTAAAAGTTCTTTGAAAATACTTCAGTCAATTCCCAGCTCCTCATTTTAAAGAAAAAAGGTGGAGTCAGGCTTCCTGATGGGCTGTCTTTGATCCCAGCACTAGAAAGGTTCAGATGGCAAGTGGGAAAGGATCTTGAGTTCAAGGCCAGCCTGGGCTACTCAGTGAGATTTTATTTCAAAATACTAAGGACTAGAGGCTTGGCTCACTTGCTAGAGCACTTACAGGGGTGGGGGCGAGGCAGGGGCGGGGAGGGAGGGGGGCACTAGGGGCATGGATCAGTGGTAGAGGTTTCCTAGCAGCAAGCACAAGGCCTGGGTCCCATGCGCAGTACGAAAAGAGGGAGAAGAGAAGGGAACTGGAGAGGAGGGGGAGGAGGAGAAAAGAATCCCACAACGTTATAAGGTTTGTGAGTCATCCTGAAGCTCCAGAGAAGCAGAGGTTTGACTTAATCTCCTCTGATTTCTGTCTTTGTGAAAGCACATCACTGCTAGGGAAGGGAATTGTGGCATTTTATGTGGCACTTCCACAGTTTTATAGGTTTTTCTAAACTTGGAATCTACTGTCTGTCTTCAAATCCTCCCTTTTATCAGAACATTTATCAGAGCGCGAGATCTTCTATGGCAATCATCAAACTCCTATTCCGAGAACTTCTTCAGGGTGGTGGGTGTTTATGAACTCCTGTGTAGAACAAGCCATCATACATCCCTGGGGGCTCTGAATATCAAGAGGAATACATTCAAAATTGAAATCTTAATTCTGAATACTTTTTATTCCCTCTTTACACATTTTGTATTGACAAACTTGTTCAAAAATCTGTAAAAATGAACTCATTCACATTAGGTTTATTTATGTTACATTGCTTATATTAAGAGTTAGTTCATAGGTGTATGGATTAATGTCAGGGTCTTCAATTGGATTCCATTGGTCCATATGTTGGTTTTTATGCCAATACCAAGTTGTTTTTATTATCTAGCTCTGTGTACCAGGCTCTACTGACTCCCCATGAGAGGTCTTACCTTTTAGGAGGAGGGAATGAGGGTGGGTTGGCAAGGAAGCTGAGGGGTGGGAGGAGGGAAGAGAGGGGGATTGGTGATTAGTATATAAAGTGAATAAAAAATTTCTTAATAAAAATAATTAGTTAATATTGTTAATATCATTATTTATATAAGTTGTATGTATGTGGAGGCCAGAAATTGGTGTCAGGTGTCTTCTTCAATTGCTCTCTACTTTATTATTATTAATTATTGTTATTATTATTATTATTTTAAAGACCCAATTATATTTATGTGTGTTAGTAATTATGGGTATGTGTGTGTGAGTGTAATGCTCATAGAGTGTTGATCTTCTGGAGCTAGGCTTACAGGTGATCCTGTGAGTCCTCCTAAAAGGATTCTGGGAACTGAAATTGGGTCCTCTTTGGGACAAAAGTGCTCTTAACCATTGATCCATCTCCCAGCTCATCCTTTTTGTTTTGAGATGGAGTCTCACCCAAGCTGGAGCTCACTGATTTGCTATGCTGGTTGGCCAGTGAGTTCAGTCCTTTACTTCCCTACCCCAGGGATGGGATTCCAGCCTGCTGGGCCTGCTGTTATGTGGTTACTGAGTTCTCACATTTGCACAGCAAATGCTTAATTCACTGAGCCATCTCCTAGTCTTAGGATTATTGGTTTGGGGCTAGCCTGGGGTATGCAAGACATCTTGTCTCAGAGCAGAACCAAACCAATGCAGTGTGTGAAATTTTCTTAGTGTGAAAATAAAATCAAGAGATGTAAAAGGAGCCAATAGGACTTAAGAGGCTGAAGGACCCAGTGGGGTCCTTTGTATAGAATTCAAAGAAGATGGGTTGGGAATGATATTCATCTTTCCATATTGGAAACAGTGAGAGAGTTTATTTTATGCTATGTGGGGGATATAACAACTTTTAATTTAGTCCCAGCAACCAGGAAGCAGAGGTTGGTGAATCTCTGAGTTCAAGGTCAGCATGATCTATAGAGTGAGTTCCAGTAAAACTGGGGCTACACAGAGAAACCCTGTCTCGAAATACAAACAAACAAACAAACAAAAAAACCAAACAAAAAATAAATTTGGTCCTTGATTTGAGATGTCTTAAAGAGACGAGATAAATATTTTCTCTTCCCTCCCTCCCTCCCTCCCTCTCTCCCTCCCTCCCTCCCTCCCTCCCTCCCTCCCTTCCCTATTTCCTTCCATGTCTCATATATTCCAGGTTGGCTCCAAACACACAATATCACATGTTAAATTTTTTTTTTTTGCAGTACTAGGAATTGATATCTAGTGCCTCACTCATGCTAGGCAGGTGCTCTACCACTGAGCCACACCCCAGCTCCTCACTGGGGGATTCCAGGCAGGTGCTCTACCACTGAGCCACACCCCAGCCCCTCACTGGGGGATTCCAGGCAGGTGCTCTACCACTGAGCCACACCCCAGTCCCTCACTGGGGGATTCTAGGCAGGTGCTCTACCACTGAGCCACACCCCAGTCCCTCACTGGGGGATTCTAGGCAGGTGCTCTACTACTGAGCCATACCCCAGCTCCTCACTGGGGGATTCTAGGCAGGTGCTCTACCTCTGAGCCATGCCCCATCCCTTCACTGGGGGATTCCAGACCAGCTCTTTATCATTGACCTATGTCCTTAGCCCTAGCTTACTTTTACTTGTTAGATGGGGTCGCACAGAATTGTTTAGGCTAGCTTTGTGCCTAGTCGACCACTCTGTAGTCCAATAGACTTCAACCTTTTAATCTGCTTGCCTCAGCCTCCCAAGTAGGTGGGTTAAAAGCAGGCATCAATGGACCTCATCCAACTCCCACTTTCTAAGTGTGTAAATTGTCAAGCAATTCTTGCTTCATCTAGACCCCAAATTAATGCTCTGTCTTGTTCCTCCAGTCCTACCCAGTTAGTGGAAGCTCTTTGTATCCTCAGACATACACTATGCAAAGAATCCCTTTTATCACTGCTAAAATAAACATGCAAACACAAAACGATTAAAGTGACCTCTTAGACTTTGCAGATTAGAGGTTATGGACTCGTACTTGACCGCTTGTTCTGCGTCATGACTAAGGCTAATTGTTCTCCTACAGTTGGGTAAGGATATTAGGATGCTAAGTACTGTTAGCACAGTCTGGAGTGCGGCACAGGTGCCAGGAGATGACTCAGAGACACTGCCAGGCTTGCCTTTGAAAGGTGTTTATTTTCCTCATTAAATCCTGGTGCAATTTTTATTTTTCTAAGGACGTTTTCGTCCTCTAGGCTTTCTTTTAAGAGGGGAGCCCTGGAGCATCTTTGCATCCTTTCTTCCCCTTATATCATCAAGTTTCTTTTATATGGTTAGCTCTTGGCAGCGGAGGCTCTTGTATGCTGGGGATTGATTGCAGAAAGTAGTGTAATTTGTGAGGACCATCAGGAAGTTCCCAGGGGAATTCCTTCCTTTTTTTACTATAATTTTTCCACCGGCTTTTGAAATGAGTGGATTGGATTAGATGATGCCCAAGTTGATTTCCACCTGGGAGAGGTCATGGCTTATGCTATATAACCCTTATCTGAGTGTCTGAGTGGTCACAGAGAAGGGTTTGGGCTCTCTCTCTCTCTCTCTCTCTCTCTCTCTCTCTCTCTCTCTCTCACCCTCTCTGCATATGGAAGTCAGAGGACAACCTCAATTGTTGCTCCTCAGGTGCAGTGCACCTTGTATATTGAGACAGGGTCCACCTCTCATTGGTCTGGCCAAGTAGGCTAGGCTAGCTGGCCAGTCACTACACCCTCCTCAGCTCTGGGATTACAAGTGTGTACCACCATGTGTGGATTTAAAAACCCAACCACAAAAAGGCCAACCAAACTGCAACAACAACAAAAACCCCAGGAGATTTGGGGATCTGAATTCAAGTCCCCATACTTGCACGATGCTGCATGGCAGTTTCCCTCTGAACTGATACATTCCCTCGAGGAAGAAGGGGAAGAAGCTCATGAGACGCAGGAGGTAAGCTAACTCCACATGCCTGGGAGAGCTGATATGTATACAATACTAACTAGGGCTGTGGTGGTGTGAGTGAGAAAGGCCCCAATAGGCTCATAGATTTGAACACTTGGTCATCAGGGAGTGGCACTGTTTGAAAGGATCAGGAGGCGTGGCCCTGTTGGGGGAAGCATGTCACTGGAGGTGGGCTTTGAGGTCTTCAAAAGCCCAAGCCAGGCCCAGTGGATTTCTCTTCCTCCTGCCTATGGACCCAGATGTAGGACTCTCAGCTACTTCTCCAGTACTGTGTCTACCTGCATGTTCCCTAGGATGACAATGGACTAAATCTCTTGTGGTGATATATTGTGTGCCCTAATAAAGCTTGTCTGGGGTTCAGAGGGCAGAGCCAGCCACTAAATTAGACATAGAGGCCAGGCAGTAGTGACACACACCTTTAACTCTGTCACTTGGGAGGCAGAGATTTGTCTAGATCTCTGTGAGTTCAAAGCCACACTGGACTACATGAGAGAAACAGAACCAGGCAGTGGTGACACATGCCTTTAATCCCAGGAAGTAATATGGCGGGATACAGAAAGGTATATAAGGCACAAGGAAACAGGAACTCCTTTTCTGGAGGCTGAGGATTTCATAGAGGTAAGCTAGTGGCTGGCTGTTCTGCTTCTCTGATCTTTCAGCTTTCATCTCAATGTCTGGCTTTGTTTTGTTTTGTTTTTTTAAATTTTATTATAAGACCTTTTAAGACTCATGTTACAACCTCTGAACTGTAAGCAAGCCCACCCCAATGAAATGCTTTCTTCTCTATGAGTTGCCAAGGTTGTGGAGTTTCTTCATAGCAATAGAACACCAATTAAGGGCCTATTCCCCCTGGTTATGGAAGTCATAACCAATGCTGAGAGAGGAGATTTTTCAGATCTGTCCAGCTACTTTCAGGGCATCCAGAGGGCTCCAGTTAAGCAGCTTTGTGTGTTGTCTCCCATGCTGGGGTAAGCTTTTCAGTGACACAGCAGCTTGAAGTCACGCCCACTCCTGCAAGTAACTTCTCATTCATGCTCCTGTGAGTAACCCCTATAAAATCTCATTGGTTCACCAAGTTAGGTTTGGTGCGATCATCACTTCAGTCTGCCATGAGTTCCCTTTCTGGGGTGAGTAGACGTGTATGTATGTTGTGTGTGTCCTCAGGAGAAGCATCTCATACAACATGTGGCAGGCAGTTTATCATCTGAGCCATGTTGCCAGCCCCAAGGATGTCTATTGAAACAATGAACCAGAGAGATGGCAAAAGAGGTAGGAATTTGGAAAAACATATCAAATCACAGAAAAAGAAGAGCTTCCCTTCTCTTTCCTGTTTGTGTGCCTGTGCATGTGTGTATATGTATGTGTATGCTTGAGTACACACATGGATACATGAGTGTGTGGGTGTGCATGCCCAGGGAATTATCTTCATTTGCTCAGCCGCCTTACTCACTGAGGCAGGGGCTCTCAATCAAACTCAGAGCAGAGAGATATGGCTACTTCGGTTAGCCAGCTTGCTCTGGAGAGTCCCAGCCTCTGCTTTCCAGGCCTGGAATTACAGGTAGCTATTGACACCATGTGGCCTTTATACAAATTCTGTGCAGCAAGCACTTTAACCACTGAACCATCTCCGAAGCCCCAAGAAGAGTTTGTTTGGGACATTGTAAAAGAGAACTCTCATGTATCCAAAATGAAAAGCGGAGTTATACCCTCCTAAACTGCACACAGAGTCTTCAGATGGCTCTCACCCAGACGATCTACTGACTCAGCTCAGACAATCAGCAAGGAGATGGATTTACACAGAAGTGAGGAAAATTTCAATAGGATGCTGATGATCAATGGTGAGTGTCAAAGGACACAGAATTGCTACAGCTCAATACTGGTAGAAATTCTGACTGCACTGTTTAAAACAGTGTGGATTTCGTTCTCTCTTTGTGGTCTTTCCCCAAGAGCGAACGACAGCTTTCTTGTTTCTAATTGCAGTAACTAGATCCAGGTGGAATGATCACTGCAGAGGTTAGTTTTAAATTTACCTTTTCTTGGGTATAGGGTTTTGCTGTATGGCCCAGACTCTGTAGCCCAGGATGTGATTCTCCTGCTTTAGCCTCCCAGAGTGCTGGTAGACATGCACCACCATAATCTGACTTTTTCTTTTCTTGTGACAGGGTCCCATGTAGCCCAGGCTAGCCTCCCATTCCCTGTGTAGCTGAGGATGACTTTGAACTCTTGATCCTCCTGCATCTACCCTGAGTGCTGGCATTACAGGTGTGCACCACCATATGTGGTTTTGAGGAGGGAACCCAGGGTGTTGTGGGTGCTAGGTGAGCACTCTACCAACTGAGCTACATCCCCAGCCCCTGATTTATTCATCAATACCATGGGAACCCTTGTTTCTTCATGGAGACAAAACATACATGAATTAAATACATTCCCAGTGTTATATAAGCATCCCCATTAGCTGCTTTCCAGACCTTCTCATCTCCCCAAATAGAAACTCTGTACCCAGTGAATAATAGCCTTCTGGTTCCCCCTTTTTCTGGCCTCTGCATGCAGAATCAGCTAACACTTGTCCTTTTGTGTCTGGTTTATTTCATGTAGCATATCCTTAGGAATTCCTGACAGCTGTTTAGAATTTGGCTGCCCCAGTGTTTTGGATACAGATTTCTGTAGTACGTGACATAATTCTCCAATTATCTTTCTCAGAGACTTTTGCTGCGTCCCTTTCCCCCCCTAAAATGGCGAATAGAAGTTTCTCTCCAAATAAGTCATCTTCCATATTTTTAGTACAACTTCCAATAGCAACGGTCATGTGATAGTCACCCTGGCAGGACTCTGACGTTTTCCAGAGCCCTTGTGGGAAGGAACGGTGGCCCGCAGTAGTGTTGGTCTACAGTGTGCTCTGCAGTGTGGCTGGAGCCTTAGAAACCCAGCACTATGCAATAGGATGCCAGACTTCCCTATTCCAAACACTCTGACTCATGTGGGGCACACACACCTGCCGCAAGTCAGCGTATGTCAGCACTTTAATGGCTTTCATAGAATTATTATTTTTTTTACAAGCCTCAATGTTTTTGTTGTTGCTGCTGTTAGATCCAACAAAATACAAAATTACTCTGTCCAACTGCTATGTAAGCTTCTAAACTCCCACTCTCAATTTCTGTAGTTGTCTTGTCCAGACTCAGCAGCAAAAAGTTCTCAGGCTGCTGCCCCTTCTCCCTCCCTTCCCCTCCCCTCCCCCTCCCCCTTCCCCCTTAGGTGCTCTACTCTAGGGGTCATTGGGCTGGTTTTCCTGAAAAGTTACCTTAATAAAGTCTATTTTTCTTTCTTTTTTTTTTTTCTTCTGGAACTGGGGACCGAACCCAGGGCCTTGTGCTTGTTAGGCAAGCGCTCTACCACTGAGCTAAATCCCCAACCCCAAGTCTATTTTTCTTTCTGGTGTATGGAGGTGGGGGGGGAGGTGTATGTGTGGTGTGTGTGGTGGTGGTGGTGGTGGTGGTGTTTGTGTGTGTGTATGGTGTGTGTGGTATGAGTGTATATGGTGGTGGTGGTGGTGGTGGTGATGGTGTGTGTGTGTGTGTGTGTGTGTGTATGTGTTGTGTGTGTGTATGGTGTGTGTGTGTGGTGTGTATGTGTGGTGTGTGTGTGTAGTGTGTGTGTGTGGTATGAGTGTATATGGTGGTGGTGGTGGTGGTGTGTGTGTGTGTGTGTGTGTGTGTGTGTGTGTGTGGTGTGTGTGTATGGTGTGTGTGTGTGTGGTGTGTATGTATGGTGTGTGCGTGTGGTGTGTGTGTGTGTGTGTGTGTGTGTGTGTGGTGTGTGTGCGTGTTCAGTTGTCATGCCTCAGGCATTATCCACCTTTATTTATTTATTTGTTTCATTTTATGAATATCTGCACCACAAGCATGCAGTACCCGTGGAATCCAGAAGAAGGTGTTGGATTCTCTGGGACTGGAGTTACAGAGAGTGGCAAGACACCATTTGGGTGCTAAGAATTGAACTAGGTTCCTCCGGAAGAGAAACCAGTGTTCTTAACTGCTGAGCTGTGTCTCCAGCCCCTTCATCTGCCTATCTTAGTTAGGGTTTCTATTGCTGTGATAAAACACCATGACAAAAATCAACTTGGGGAGGAAAGGGTTTAACAACTCTTGGGTCATTTATACTCCATCACTGAGATAAATCAGGGCAAGAACTCAATACAGGAGCCTGCAGGCAGGAACCAAAGCAGAGACCATGGAGGATCACTGTTGACTGACTTTTGCCTTATGGCTTGTTTGGTTCCAATTCTTTTTTTTAAATAAATAATTTATTTAACTTTATTGTATGTGCATTGGTATAACAGTGTCAGATCTCTAGGAACTGGAGTTACAGACAGTTGTGAGCTGTCATGTGGGTGCTGGGAATCAAACCCAGGTCCTCTGGCAGAGCAGTCAGTGCTCTTAACCACTGAGCCATCTCTCCAGCCCTGGTTCCAATTCTTATACCACTCAGGACCACCTGTCCCCAGTGAGCTGGGACCTCCCACATCAATCATTAATCAAGAAAATGCCCTACAGACTTGCCTGCCAGCCAATTTTATGGAAGCATTTTCTCAATTAAGATTCCCTTTTCCCAGACATGTCTAATATTGTGGCAAGCTGACAAAAATCAACCATCACACCACCTTTCTAAAACAAAACAAAACCTTCGATGAATTCTTTGACAATTTCATATTCGTATTCAATGTACCTTGATTATATCCACCCCAGCTCTCCCCTCCCCACTTCCCCTAGAGTCTCCCAACATACCCCCTTCCCAACTTCCTGTCATCCTCTTCCTTTTCATGTTTGTGACCCACTGAGTCCAAAGAGTGCTGCCTTTGGGAACGATGACACCTGTTGCCTTGACTTTGACCTTGACGAGGTCGTGTGCAAGTAACCACAGCTTCAGTGAGTTCAAGGGCCGGGTTGTATCCGGAAGTCAGCAGTTCACAGCCTTCTTCCCCATCTTCCAGCTCTTAACGTTCTTTCTACTCCATCCTCCGTGATACTCCCTGATCCTTGTTTTATTGGGTTGACAAGGTGTCTCATTGATTGGGAACTGACCCACCCATTAGGCTATGCTCACCGGCCTTTGACTTTCAGAGATCTATTTGTCTCTAACTCCCCAGCACTGGGATTTTAAGTGAACGCTACTACAACTTTTATAAGTTAATGCAATAGCTAGACATAAGTTAATGCAATATTTAATCTTAAGGGATGCCCTATTTGAGAGGGATTTTTTTTGTTAGTGATGTGTGTGTGTGTATGTGTGTGTGTGTGTGTGTGTGTGTGTGTGTGTGTGTGTGTGTGTGTGTGTTTTGTTCTTTTTGTGATGGTGTTTCTTGGATCACCACACCCCTAGCTTCACACTGAGGAATTCTAGGTAGGTGCTCTAACACTGAGTCACACTCCCACCCCTTTGCTGAGTGATTATTATTAAGTGTTCTATTGCTGAGTCACATCTCCAGTCCCTCACTGGGGATTCTAGGTAGGCCTTCTACCACTGAGCCACAGCAAATTCTGTGTAAGGACTCTACTGCTGAGCCATTCTCCAAGCCCTCTTTTTACCTTTTGATACAGTGTCTTGCTAAGTGACCTCATTATATCCAGGAAGGCCTTGAATTTAAGATCTTCTTGCTCAGTCTTCAGAGTAGCTGGAGTTATAGGCTTGTGTCATCAAGCCTCGTAAGTTCAGGAGAAAGCTTACCAAGGCCTATACGATGTCCCACAGATAAGCAGTACTGTATCTATGATTTTTCTGTATCTATGATTTCTATGTCTGTGGATTGAATCCACCAGGGATGAAAGTATTTAGAAAAAAAAATATTTATACTGAATATGTCTAGACTTTTCCTGTCATTGCTTATATAATGCAATGTAACAATTACTCACAAGGCATTTGTGTTGTAGATAACATAAACATTCTAGTAATGAGTTCAAGTACATGGCCACACACGCGTAGGTTACAGTAAATGCCGTCTCATTTGCATATGGGACCAGAGCATCTATGGATTTGTGTGTTTAGTGTTAGAGTCCTAGAACCAATTCTCTAGATACTGAAAAACAACCAGACTGCTATTGAGATAGCCGTGATTAAAAACAAACAAACAAACAAACAAACAATCCATTTCTTAGCATCTCAGAGCTCCATCCCCAGCACCACATAAATGGATTACGGTGGTACACATCTGGAATCCCAGCACTCAAGAGGTGGAAGCAAGACAATTAGAAGTTCAAGGCTCTCTTCAGCTACCTAGGGCATTTGAAAGCCAGCCTATATGCATTTCCCCATGAACCTTAAATCATTTCCTAGCCTATCAGGTTTCAGGCCAGTAGACATCAAACTTCACAGTGTAGCTAGAGGCAGTGTTCTGTGATATACAAAATTTGGATGTTGGGCTATAAACCTATAGAGCAATGTCTCCTTGGTCATTTGTTGTAGTGGGTAGCCATTCCAGCCTTAGCCTGGAAGTTCCAACCCCCATTGAGGCTTTGGTAATGGTCACACCTACCAGGCGGGGCTGAGGGAGGGTGCTGAAGACCCAGGATCAAGAGGAGAGGCCTCTCTTGGTTCCAGGACCCTGGACACTGGAGGTAGACCAAGCAGAGTTCTCCAGAGAACACCGCCGGACTGCGCCATCCCTTTCCCAGACCCTGCAACCTATCCCTTCATTTGTAAGTTACCCCACAAAATAAACCTCCCTTTTAACTACATGGAGTGGCCTTAATCATTTCACCAATAATTTGTATTTTTGTTTTCTGTTTTTTTGAGACAGGGTCTCACTCCATAATCCAGGCTGGCCTGAAACCCAGGATCCTCTTGCCTCTGCTTCCTTAGTGCTGGGATGGGATTCTAGCCTTGTTTTACCATGCATGGCATTTTATTTTTTGGGGGTGGGGTGGGGTGGGAGGGCACACAGAGCCTAGATGTTGCCCAGGTTTGACCTCAAGCTTACTATGGACTTGAGGATGACCTTGAACTCCAAATACTCCTGTCTCCATCTTCTGCAACCTCCTGCCACATCTTTGCCATTTCTCTAGTGCTGGGAGGCAGGGACCACCACACCTATTGCTGAGGATAGCAGCGACCCAGGGCTTCATGTGTGCTGGGCAAGGGCTCTACCAACTGAGCGGCATCCCCTGCCCTATCTGCCACTTTTAATCTGTGCGAGTTTGGACAGGCATTTTATCTCCCAGAGCCTCCTGGATGCAAACGTCAAGGGAATGGTGAGAGTGCATATATACAGAATTGGAGCCTGGCTTAGAGCAAGCCATCACGCACTTCTTGCCTTCTTTGAGAATTCTCTTTAACGGTCCAGAAAGCTGCTCTTAAATACTTGGCTTATAGGTGGAAAGCACAGTGAATTGCTTCCCAGTAGTGCTTGGTAACAGATTGATGCTGCCTGCTGGCTCGGAGGGTTTTTTTTTTTTTTCCTGGAGAGTCTGCCATCCTTGACTCTTAAAGAGATTGTGTCTGGTAGCAGTAAACAGGCTTTTAGCAAAATAGGTCTTTAATCCCATTTGAGCATATTTTGCACTGACAATAGAGATGCAAATGCAAATGAGAGCTCTCTCTCTCTCTCTCTCTCTCTCTCTCTCTCTCTCTCTCTCTACCTAATGGGTGGGCAGAGAGCAGAAGTTTGATACCATGCTGGGCTAGGCAGTCCGTCCAGGACAGTAGCTACTGGGCAGAGTATAAATTGGAACTGCTTTTGCCTCAGTGGAGGGCAATTGAGCAATACTTATTAAAAACACAGATGTTGGGGGCTGGAGAGATGGCTCAGTGGTTGGGAGCACTGATCACTCTTCCAGAAGACCCGGGTTCAATTTCTAGCACCCAAATGGCAGCTCACTCTTGTCTGTAACTCCAGTTTCAGGGAATCTGACACCCTTACAGATGTACATGCAGGCAAAATGCATAAGAATGTGTACATAAAGTAAAAACAAATAAATCTAAAATACACACATGTCCATCTCACCTTTTAAAGACTTATTTCTGTTTACTCGTGTGTATGTGGGTGTCTGTGTACACATGTGTCTCTCTCTATATATATATATGTGTCATATATGTGTAGGTGCCTACAGAGACAGGAACGGAGTCAGATGCTCAGCAGCTGGAGTTAGAGGTGGTTGGAAGTCACCAGATGTGAGTATGGGAAGCAAACCTGGGTCCTCTGCAAGAGCAGCCATCGTTTTTAACCACACAGCCATTTCTCCAGCCTCCTCACTTCTTGCTCATGTGCAAAGTGAAGTTGTTATTGAAAAAAACAAAAAACAAAAAACCCCCGAAGCTCTATTTTCAAAAATATGTATTTATTTGTTTGGATTCTTGTGTGTGCATGTGTGTGGAGAGCAGAGAAAGTCTTCAGTGGATGTGTATGTACTGTGGGACATGGGGATGGCCATGTCAAGGACCCCAATGTCTCAGACCCATGGGATAGCTAAGTCTTCCCCCAGGGTGAGGCTCACCTGATCCCAGCTTTTCTGTACAAGTGTCTGTGTTCTTTTTTCCCTCACCACGCCAGTCAGGTCAAGTCCTAGCCTGGAGTGATGAAGCTTGTGCGTGTGTGTGTGTGTGTGTGTGTGTGTGTGTGTGTGTGTGTGTGTGTGTGTGAGGTTTTTATGCTTGCATGGTAATCAATAATTTTCTAGCTCTATTTTTTTTTTTTTGAGACAAATTGCTCAGGCTGCCTTAGAATTGGTTATGTATCTGAGGATGGCCTTGAACTCCTCCTGATCCTCCAGCCTCCATGTACTAAATTCTGGGATTGCAGGCATGCATAAAATGCCTGGCTTTTTAGTGTTATGCCCAGATCTCAGGGACCCTTACAGAGACCAAATCCTGTATGTAAAGAATCCCGCATATAAAAGCAAAGAGCCTTTATTTTAAGCTTGGAGTTTGGTCTTTCTGTCTGACATGGCAGTGAGAGCAAAGAGCCCAGAGCCTGGGCAGAGTGTTTATTTTATTTTATTTTATTTTTTTATTTTTATCATAGCAGAGGTTGGGGTGAGGGGATTTTCAGGATTCAGGACCCTGATTGGCTGACATTTGTCTAGGTGTATAGGTATGTGCTGGGAATGTTTGGAATGTCAGGGATTTCCCCTTAGATGCTGGCCTTCCCTGGGTGGGGTCAGCTTATGGCCTTTCTTGGATCTGGGTGTTGCCTGCTGGTAAGCCTGTCATGGCAGCTGTATAGTCAAGCTGCTTTGGGTCCCCCACATTAAGTGGGTGCTGAGTTCCAAATTTCAGTCCTCATGATTTTGTAGTAAATGCTCTTTACTGTTGAGCTACCTCTCCAGCCCCATAATCCAACTTTTAAAAATTACACAAGAAAGCTGGAAGTGGTGTTGTATGCCTATAATCTCAACAGCTAGGATGCTGAGCAACAGGAACCATGAGGCTAGTCTGGCGTATTGGTTAACTTGTCATTTTGCTATAACAAAATGCCAGACAAAAGCAGCTCAGAATCACCTCAGAAGTGAGTCTTAGCTGAGTAGTTACCTAGACCAGCTTGTCAGATGGCCATCTTTGTGGGGATAGTCTTGATGGTTAATAGATGGAGGAGGGCCCAGCCCACTGAGGGTGACATTATTCTCTAAGCTAGCTAACAGCAAGTCAGCAAGCAGTGTTCCTTCATGGTTCTGGTTCCTGCCTTTACCTCCATCAGTGGTGGATTATGACCTGGAAATAAAAAAATAAAACTCAAATAAATCCTTTCCTCCTCAAGTTGCTTTTGAATATTGAATATATATATATATTCACAGCAAGAGAGATGAAACTAGATAACACCGTTTCTGCCATAAGCTCGGCTTTGCAGAAACAGTTTCCTTTTACTTTTCTGTGTGTTTCCTGGGCTTTCAAGCCCGTGGGTATTTTGAAGGCAACATAGTCCATCTGTTTCTGATTTGCTTCCATTAAACTTGCCAGAAGTTTCTTTTGTAAAGTCTATTTCACGTCTGGGAAGCCTTCTCAGCCTATTTTTTCTTTTCCTTTTCTAAAGCCTTCTAGGTCATATCTTCACACTCAAAAGGAAGCAGAAAATTGCGATGGTTATTAGGCTACAATTGAGACCAGAATCACTCCCTACCTTTCCTTTTCTTACCTGAGTGTTTGGGAGAGCAGTAAAATCTAAAAGGCTGTCATATGGAGGTGATTGGTCTAGTGATCCACTTGGAATTCTATGTGTAGACACAGTCCTTAAAGACCTGTTTCCAGAGCCACACATGCAAAGTTTCTCTTCAGCTTAAGTTAATCTCAACTAAAGGTCCCTGGTCTGTTTCCTATTCAGAAATGTCTGTATTTGAGAAGGCTATAAATTTGATAAAGTGCTTTTATTTATTTATCCTTCGCTTAGAGGAGAAAGTGTCATAAATTCGAGCAAAAAATAATGTGCATAAAACTTTCAAAAGGTACCATTAACTTTCAGATGATAAGTATTATTGTGTTTATTAGCCATAAATGCCAAAACATTGAAGAGTGGTTGGGAGACTTGAAGTAGGCCAGGAAAAAAGGAATATATTGGGGAGAAGTAGAGACAGCCCACTTAAGATAATTATAGCCCAACCACCCAAGATACACAAGGGTTTAAGGGGCTAAGAGTGTGTCTTGTTAGTCATCTTTGCTCCTAGTCTTTAAGGGGGTGTATTAGTTATTTTTATGCAGCTGTTATGTGACTTTCCTGGGAGACATGGGCAAATGTTTACTCATCTTAAATAGGGAATCACCAACCAACCAAAATAATGATTGTACCAAATCCCAACTTAGTGAAGCAATTGGTTTATTGGGGTTACTTAAAGGAATATGGGTGAGGGAGGAGTGACTTGTATGTGTAGGGATGACTCAAGGATGACTTTTTTTTTTTTAAACTGAAAAAGCCTACCACAGCATCAGTGCCTGCTCCCAAAAGCTACATCTCTGGAGCTCTCTTGCAGGACTTGAGAGTAGTTTACAGTGGATGAAAGAGTTTTTCTAGGCATCTTGAATGATCAGAGAGTCTCCCTTACCCAGTAGTTATTACACTTTTCATAACCTTGGGGAGGAAATATTGTGAATCCTGTTGATTTCAGGCACTTCCTAAGACTTGTGAATGACTTACTTCCCAAGGCTCATAAGTCTTTGTCCTCTTTCTTGGAGTCAATGTTTTCCTTCAAAGGGAATTGCTACACAACAGTAGCTGTAACAAAATACCTTATGAAAACCACGGATCCAAGCAAAGGTTTTTTTTGGCTTATGGTTCAGAAGTTTCAGTCTATCGTGGCTTTGTGGGGGGTCTGTGGTGGTGGAAACATATGGTGGAGCTCTTCACATCTCTTGGAGCTGGCTGCAGGATCTGGACCCCAAACAGTACAGGCTATAATGCTCCAAGGCCAACACCCAGTGATCTACCTCTGCTAGGCGGGATTTATCTCTTAAAGATTCCACAGTCTCCCCAGACAGCATCACCAGCTCAGGGAGCAAGTAGTGAGCACGTGGGCCTGAGGGGGGCAGGAGGGGGGCTGGAGGGGTGGGGCACATTTCAGAACTAACTGACAAAGGATGAACGAGATCTAACAAGGATGTGAATCGCTAGAACCTCCTAGAAGCACACCAGAGTTCTCTCTATCCCTAGTCCAGCCACTGCGTCTCCAAACTACCTGCAGGGCTGTGGCTTATTTTACTATATAGTGGCAATTTTCTCCATTGCCAACTCTCAACTGTTATTTCAGGATTTGTGTGTCTGTGTGCATGTGGCTGTGCATGTGTGTAAAGGCTAGAGACCAGTCTTAGGCATTGTTCCTTAGGTGCTGTCTACTTTGGGTTTTTTTTTTTTTTTTTTTTTTTTGAGATAGAGTATCTCATTGGTGTAGAGATTGCAGTTGTTTTCTGCCTGGCTGGACAGTGAGCTCCAGAGATCCTGCCTTTCAGTCTCCACCACTGGGATTCCTAGTGTGCACCATTATGCCTGGCTTTTTCACATGGCTTCTGGGTATCAGACGCATGTCCTTGCATTTGCAAAGCAAACACTTTACAAAGTTATCTCCCCACTCTTTGACCTTTCAGTTTATTTTTCCCTTTGAACTTTATGATATTTTCGTCAAGTGAGATTTTCATTTGGGGATTTTATTTTCCACTTCTCTCTTGAAAAATCGAATGTGTCCTTTCCCCTTTAAAAAGCACAGACATTTCCAGAAATTACCAGTAGTGAAAGTGAGGTGATGGTGTGATATGCAGAGGAAATTGGAAGGGAGGTCTTTGGGAAGGAGCTTAGGCTTTGAAATCTGAGATCAGGTTTGAAGTGAGCACTTTGCTTTCAACTTCCACAGTGCAAAGAATTCCCAAAAGGAAAAACAAACAAACAAACAAAAAACTGTTGGGGAAAGCAATGGGAAGATCAGTGTCTGAGTAGTAGACTTTCCCATGGTGACTTTTGCTCTCATTGAGAAGAAGTATTCAATATTCCTATATACCAGATCCCCTGATCTGTAAAAACAAAACATTTAACTGAACATGTTGGCCCACACTTGTAATTCCATTATTTCAGAGGTTGAAGTAGGAGGATTGTGAGTTCAAGGCCAGCTTGGGTTGCATAGACTGACCCTGTCTTGTTTAAAAAAAAAAAAAAAAAAAAAAGATGATTCATTCTTTCTTCCCTAGCCAAAAAAGAGAAGATTAATGATAAAAAGACAGGATTTTTCTAACCCCAGGCACTAATTGTGTGCTGAGTTCTGTTTTCCAAGCTTTTTCCCCTCATGGGGAGTGTGAAGGTAGCATTTGTCCTTAACAGGGGCTCCTCAATTGATGTTGATACCTTTGAGAATTTGTCATATAGATACTTACTGTTTTCCAGATGTGATCTTTCAGGTAATTATATGCTATTGTATATTGCCTCATAATATTGAAATATGAAATTTCAAATATTGAGTGATACAAAGTTAGAGAGCCTGTGTTCTTAAGAGCATACCAATTGTCTTGCCTATTTAAAATATTTTACTTTTAAATATGAGAAATTTGGAATTTTTTTTCCAACCTGGACTTGTTAGCTTTTGTCAACTTGATACAAACCTAGATGTACCTGGGAAGAAGGAATCTCATCTGAGAAGTTGCCCCATGAGTTTGGCCTGCAGTCATGTCTGCAGGACTTTCTCTTCATTGCTAATAGATTTAGGATGGCCCAGCCCACCATGGGCAGTACCATCTCTGGGCAGGTAGCCCTAGGTTATACAAAAATGAAGCTGAGCAAACCATTCAGTCAATCTTGTTCCTAAATGGTCTCTGTTCCGGTTCTTGCCTTCAGGTTCCTGTCTTGAGCTCCTGCCCTGGTCCCCCTCATGTTGGACTGCAACTAGTTAGGCAGTTACAAACACTCTCATCCTCCAAGTCACTTTTGGTTAATGTTTTATCACAGCAACAGAAACTAAAGTTGACCTATCCCCCCTACCCTCCCCAAAATTAAGCCAGGGATAAGCCACTTAAAACCTTAATGTTTTAAATTTTCATTTGTTATTATTATTCTGTGTATATGTGTGTGATATATGTGTATGTGGGGCATGCATGCATGGCATGTGTGTGGAAGCCAGAGTTGCTTCTTTCTTTCCTCTGTGTGGAGCCAGATCTCTCTTATCTTGCTAGCTCAGGAGCTTCTGCATGATTCTCCCATCTTCACCTTCTGGGAAGAAGAATTGAACCCTTGTTCAGTAAGCACCTTTTCCTGAGGAGTCATCTTCCTCTCCCACCTTCTTATTTTTAAATATTTATTTATTTATTTTATGTATATGATGCTCTATCTACCTGTATGCCAGAAGAGGGCATCAGATCCAATTATAGATGGCTGTGAGCCACCATGTGGTTGCTGGGAATTGAACTCAGGGCCTCTGGAAGAGCTGCCAATGCTCTTAACTGCTGAGCCATCTCTCCAGACAGTCCCTCCGATCTTTTTGAGGCAGACTCTCTCTAGGTAACCCCTCCTGGCCTGGAACTGGCTATAAAGGCAAAGTTGGTCTCAAACTTTCAGAAATCCTCCTGCTTCTGCCACCTGAGTTGGGCTGAATGTGTGTGTAGACTTTCACTTTCTCCGATCTTGGATGTATGCTGTCTTCTGTCAACACTTGCTTTCCTAGAATGTGTCTGTCACTCAGTGAATCTCGGTTTGATTCTGTCACTGCCAATCAAAGTAAGTTGGAAGAAGTTTCCAAAACCCACCAGGCTTCCTTTTCATCAAAGAGATTAGCACTTGTCGGGTAGGTGGGTTTCTTTCTAGCATAAGATCATCACACCTGAGACAGATATTTTCCTTTCAGTTTCCATGGAAGAGATAGAGAGATAGAGAGAGAGAGAGAGACAGAGAGACAGAGAGAGACAGAGACAGAGAGAGAGAAGGAAAATCTAAAATCTGGCATCCTGGTACACACTTGTCATCCCAGAAATTGGAAGGTAGAGGTAGGGGGTTCTGGCAAGTTCCTTATCTGCCTGGGCTACTTAGTCTCAAACAAACAAACAAAAAACAGAACCCCAAACTAAAAACAAACCGCCGCCAACAACAATAAAACAAAAAACCCAAACAGGGCCAAGGAGATGACTCATTTGGTAAAATTCTTGCCTTGCAAGCATGATAACCTGAGTTTGGTCCTGAGAACCCAAGTCAAGAAAAAAAAAAAAAGGATATGTGTTGGTGGGATTCTAACGGCTCCCTCTAGGGAGTGGGTGAGAAGGCGCAGAGTCAATGACACATATACCAGTTTCTGTTGAAGGCAAGTAACGAACTCAATTATTCAATAACAGGGAAGCCCTTATATAACCTCCTCCCAGAATCCAGTCTGTGTGGTCATCACTGGCTGAGCACAATCAAGAACTCTGACAGTGGCTAGGACCTCTGACAGTGATCAGGAACTCTGACAGCTCCTATTGCTAGGCCCTCAGGCAGACTCTAGGTTGGCTCTTAAGGAGTATGTTATGTGCATGCCTTGGCAACTGGTCTGAGCCAATTTCCTGGACCCTATGGACCTGTCCTACTACAGACATGTGAGGGCTGGGGGAGATGCACAGCATGAGAACCTGTGTTCAGATTACAAGCATCCATGTAAAACTTAGTCATGGTGGCATACATTTGTAATACCAGGGTTTTGGGTAGTTAGGGAGTGCAAGGGTGGGAAGGCAGACACATACAAACCCCTGGAGTTCACTAGCTAGCCTGTTTAGCTAAATTGATGAGTTCCCCATTCACTGATAGACCCTCTCTGAAAGTAAGGTAGAGAGTGACTGAGAAAGACTGGACGTCAACATCCTAACCTCTACATACATGAGCACACATGTGTACCTACACACACACACACACACACACACACACACACACACACACACACACACACACGAATGCCAGACACTGTGTTGTGTGCTTGTAATTCCTGTGCTGGGGATAGGAATACAGGTAGATCCCTCAGACTAGCCAGCCTAGAAAACTGGATGAAAGATGCTATCTCCAAAACAAGGTAGATGGTGACTGAGGGGTGATACTTGAGTTTCCCCTATGGCTTCTATGTGCATGTGGACCTGCACACATATGGATATGCGTGCATATGTATATACACACACAAACTTCACAACAAAGTTTTAGTAGTTAATGCAAAAAGCTAGTAAGTACCTCTCGTCTTTCACATAGGAAAGAGAGGGGAAAAACGGATTGGTTCAGCTAAATGGATCAAAACAGTGTTCTGGAAGTATTTCCAGGTGAGCTGTGCCAACCCTCCTCTTGGGGGAAAGCCTTGTGGCTTGCGTCATCCTGCTGTTCCCCTACAACATGGTGGGAAGTGTTTTTCTCCTAGACTTGTTTATACATCGTGTGCTCTCACATGCTATTAAACTCCCAACACAGGCATTTCCCATGCTATGCTAAACTCAAATCCTCTTTAAAAAATAATTCTAGATTGATTCCGTATCCAGGGTTGGATGAAGAGCATGCCTAAATACTGTCATGTGCTGTAGGTACAGGGGACAGAACGTTCAGCTGCATTTGATTGGACAGAATGCCTGAACCATGCCACTTAATTAAAAGAGAAAATCGCTTCCAGCTTCCCAGTGGGGCCATGTTTTTAGGTCATTTCTATATCATTCCTGTGACCTACTTTTCTTATTCAATGTACATTTCACTGTGTGCATGTTAAGATCTGGGAGAGCAATTTGTACTTCGTTTTCCTTCTGTCAAACTCCATGCACAATGGCTAACCTTTCTTGCTTTGCCTATACAATGAATTTTTATGAGAACAAAGTACTTAAAACAGTATTGAATGACAGTTTTTTTTTTTTTTTTTTTAAGACAAGGTCACATTACATAGCCAAGGCTATCCTCAAGCTCATGATGCTCTTGCCTCAGCCTCTCAAGAGCTGAGATGACAGAGGAAGACCACCACCCCACTTCTTGAAGAACTATTTTTGGGGGTATACATGTCAGTGTGTGTATGTGATCATATAGGTGCATGTGTGTATGTGGGACATGTGTATGTGTGTGCATGCACATGTGTAGTACAGAGGACAACCTTGGCTGTCATTTTTCTGGCGATATCCATCTTGTTTTTTAATCATTTACTTATTTATTAGTATTATTATTTGTGTGTGTGTGTGTGTGTGTGTGTGTGTGTGTGTGTGTGTGTGTGTGTATGTGAAAAAGCATAGGTATAGGGCTCAGAGAACAACTTTGTGGGTACCACTGAGCCATTTTGCAGGCTCTATCTTAGTTTTAGAGACAGGGTCTCTCTCTTACTGTTTGGAAATACACCAAGTAGGTTAGGCTGTCTGTCCATCAAGGCCCAGGGATCTGCCTGTCTCTGCTTCGCTGAAGCTGTAATTACAAATACATAGGATTTGAACTCAAACTTCCCAGCCAGAAAAACTCATCCAGTACCTGTTGGCCATGGCTTCAGAAGAGGCAAGTGATTTGAGCACTGGAAGGTGTGAACCCTTCATCTTCAAGGAACACAATTTGGCAACAGCAGCCACTCAGCTAAAGCATTTAGTGGCTGTTACCAGGATCCAGTTAAGTCTATGACCTCTTATGCCTATCTGAAGTGCAATTTAGGAATGAGAATTCTTTCTAACAAGTAGCCACATTATGTAGATGTTCATGTTCGAGACCAATAAAGGCTTTGCTTATCATTCTGGATGGATGAGTGGGAGATATCTCTGTCTTCAAAATAGCATTGAACTACTGGAAGGGTCTTAGTGTATTAATTACTTTTGTGAACTGTGACCAATGTACTCTAGAACAGCTAACAAGAAGAAAGATTTATTTTGGCTCATGATTTTAGGGGTGTCATTCACTATGGTGGAGAGGGTCTGACAGCGTGGACCAGTTCATATCATGGAAGCAGGAAGCAGAGAAACAGAATACAGGAAGTAGCCAAAGCAAGTTATAGATTGCTCATGGATGTGACCCTCCCCTACTCCCTGCCCATGACCTGATTCCTCCAGATAGGCCTGCCTACTCTTCACCATCTTCAATAATTCTATCATATTGTAATTCCATCAAGGGATTAATTCAATGATTAAGTCAATGCCTGTGGTATGTTTTGATCACAGAAATATTCAGAGGTGTTCTTCCCAATTCTAAATGTTTCTGAACCCAATCAAGTTAACAGTTAAGACCCTTCAGTATCTTGAAGTATAGGCTTCTTAAACATGCTAGATGCTGTGATTTAGTTGTTATATATATTGTTTTTTGGGTAAGAGAGAGCAATATGTCTTCAACTCATAGGAAAAGAGGTTAGAAAACTCCTTTCCTGGATAATATCACCTTTCTTTCTTTTAGCTCTACAGTCTCGATGGTGGTACTGGGGTCTGGGAGCTGAGTGTAGGAGCTTAGTTACTGAATTAAAAATAACTCCCAGGGGTAGCCAAGTCAATTGCAGCTTACAAAAAGAGAACTCTACCACTAAACCACACCCTAAACCCTTCACTGGGGGATTCTAGGCTGTACCACAAGCCACCCCAAGCCTTTTACTGTGGGGATTTTAGGTAGGCTCTCAGCCCTTCACTGATAAATTCTAGGCAGGACTCTACCACTGACATAGACACATAGCCCCCATTCTATTTATTTATTATCAGTGTGATTACTAATTTATTTTTTTAAGGATTATAATGATATTATTTTCCCCTTCCCGTCCTCCCTCCAAACCTTCCCATGTACCCCCACCCTTGCTCTCTTTCAAATTTATAACCCCTTTTTCTTTAATAATTGTTATATACATATACATATATATGTATATATACACACAACACACATGTTTTCATAAATACATAAATGCAATCTGTATAATGCTACTTGTATATGATTTAGAAGTCTCTCTAACCCTTTTGACACTCTGCCATTGGAAGGTGGGAGCCCATGTCCCCTCCTCTTGGACCTGGGTAGATCTAGTGGATATTCCTGTTAATAGAACATGGCAGATGTGATGCTGAGCTGTTACTGGAGCTAAGTCATCAAAGCCACCAGCTTGTGCCTTGGGACACTTACTCTGGAAGACACTATCTTTGCATAAGAGTCCTGACCACCCTGCTGAGGCTGTGGGCTCAGACACTGTTGTGCAGCCAGCTGTCAGGAGCATTAAGTGCCAGCCGTCTGTATGAGCCATGGCGGGCAGCCAGGCCACTTGAGTCCTCACATGACCATAGTACTTGTGGTGACATCTGACTGCCACTCTGTGAGAGGCTCCAATTCAGAATTGTCTATCGAAGCCTAACCCGGACTCACAAAATTACTGGTCAAATAAAATAATTGTTCAGATTTTGGGAGGGGCGTGCTTTTTAAATGCACCTTTATTAGAAGAGTACACACTGACATTCAAGAGCTATATCTATTCTTTTATTTTTGTTTATCATTTAGTCATTGCACAAAATGGTCAGTTTTATTATCACATCTTCATTCACGAATATCAAGTGCACTGTGTGGTCTTCTGGGGGAGTTCTCATTTTCTGGAGCCTCCTTTTCATCTTATCAGTCCCTGTGGGCTGTGATTTTTGAATTAATGCCTTCAGAGATGAATAGGATTTGGGTAAGGCACATTGGATTCAGCTCACTCATTGTGTGAGGAAATCACAACAAAAGACACACCCGAGCCATTTACATGTTGCTGTTTGTGTTTGGGAGAGAAGGGAGTCTGTTTGGAGACCTGGGGAGGCTCTGTTCTCCATCAAACAGCAGAGGGACCCTGGGTCTCTGTGTGGGTAGCTTCCATAGAAGTGCAGATGGGAACTGTGAGGCACAGGAAAGCTCCCAGACACTTTTGGAAGGCCAAGGCCAATCTCTGCAAGCTGCTTCAGGCCCCAGGGTTGGCCTTGTGAGCCTGCTCATTCCTAAGACATTCTGGAGCCCAGCTCTGTTTGACTCTGTCCTGAGCCACCCTTAACCATCACATGATCAATGCTTGTCTTGGGACATCTGCCAGGAAGGCTGGGGATGGAGGTGGGTTAGACACCCCAACCTTGATCTGATTCAACAGCAGAAGAGCTCTTGGGATGGGGCATGTAACAGCTCTGAAGTTTTGCATATGGATCTTAAATTTTCTCAAAGGTTCATGTGGGGGAAGGCTCGGTCCCCAGTACAGCAGTGTGAGAGGTGAAGCTTTTGAGAAGTGATTGGATCACGAAGGTTGTCATACTGTTAACGGATGATTGTATTGATGGATCATCTGATGAGTTTGGGGGAAGGATATGGGAAAACCCAGGAGGGGAGACATAGTTGAAACATATTTAGCAGCATGTCCTGGGGACTGGATCTTGTTCTAGCCGCTACTACTGAGTTTTCTTCTCTTCCTTCCTGCTCTCCCATCCTGTTCTTCCTTTTTTACCTTTTCTTCCTCTCCTCTATCTTTCTCTTTCTTCTTTTATTCCCCCTACCCCTTCTCACCTCTCCTTCCTGTCTATCATAAGGTGAGCTGCTCCGGTTCCAGCCACTCCCACCCTCAGACTCTACCTCATCATAGACCCAGGAACCACGAATCCAAGTGACCTGACAGCAGGAGTAAAAATAGATGAACTGGTCCTTTAAGTTGATGTGTCCAGGCATAGTCTAACCCTCCATGTGATTGAGAGAGTCATTGTTGTGTTCACAGTAGGACCCTTACTTCTCTTTCCCAAGCACACCAGCTTAGCCATTATGCCCTTGGGGAAGTGCTGGGAGAGGGTGGTAATGGTGCATGACTCACTCAGATAGATTTATTTAATTTTTTTTTGGGGGGGGTCACTCTTGGTCTGTATGTCACTCTGTTAGGTGCCACAAATTCGTTGGCTCTTAAGACACTAAGGACTTCCAGGTGGTGTTATCTGTTGTGTGTTGGGGATGGTAGCAATCTTCCAATGCTCCCCTTCCACGTGTGTGTGTGTATGTGTGTGTGTGTGTGTGTGTGTGTGTGTGTGTGTGTATCCACAGCTGGAGGAGGACATTAGATGTTCTGACTTACCTCACTCCATCTTATTCTCTTGATACAGGGCCTGCCACTGAACTGGAGGTAGGCTGGCAGCCAGCAATTCTCAACTGTTTTCCTCTCTCTACCTCGCACAGTGCTGAGGTTACAGCCCAGCTTTTTACATTTCTATTTATTTATTTTTCATCCAGACAGCAGTTTCCCCTCTCTCCTCTCTTCCCAGCCCTTCCCCCACTTCCCTCTGCTCCCCTCCCCCCACCCCAATCCACTCCTCCTCTGGTTTCTATTCAGAAAAGGGCAGGCCTCCCATGGATATTGACAAAACATGGCATATCAAGTTGTATAGTAAGATCAAGCACCTTGCCTTGTGTTAAGGCTGGGCAAGGCGACCCACTATGAGAGAAGTAGGGTCCCAAAAGCCAGCAGAAGAGTCAGAGACAGCTCCTGCTCCCACTGTTAGGGGTCCCATAGGAAGACCAAGCCCCACAGCTAACAGATGTATGCAGAGGACCTAGGTCAGTTCCGTGCAGGTACAGCCCAGCTTTTTTTTTTTTTTTTTGCATGTGTACCAGGGATCTGAATTCTGGTCCTCATACTTGCAATAGCCTCATGCTTGAAATAGCAATCACTCTTATTCATTGCCTCATCTCCGCACCCCCATCCCCTCAATAACCCTGTAGCAACAGTTTTGAAATAGGTGCCATGAGAGCCTTACTCAGTCTGTGTCTCTACCTATCAGCGTGCGCTGCCAAGTAGGTGGAGGGACAAAGGAAGGGTAGAGACATCCAGTACAAGTTTAGGTTCCCTCTTTGACCAGAGGTGGGTAAGTGTGTGCCTTCTTCCAGACTTCCAACCACATGTCTGTATATATGTGGGTGTCTGAGCATGTATCTGTGTGTCTGTCTGTATATGTGTGTGTGTCTGTTTATTTGTGTGCATGTGGATATGTGAGTGTGTGTCTGTCTTCGTGTATATGAGTTTGTGTGTGTGTGTCTGTAGGCATGTGTATGTATTTGTGTGTCTCTGTATGTGTATGTATGTATGTGTCTATGTGCTTCTCTCTCTCTCTCTCTCTCTCTCTCTCTCTCGCTCTCTCTCTCTCTCTGTGTGTGTGTGTGTGTGTGTGTGTGTGTGTGTGTGTGTGTGTGTGTGTATGTGCATCTACATATGCTCAGCATGTTTCTCACTATGGCATTGAGGGAGAACTCAAGGACTATATGATAATGGGCATTTTCTCCTCTAAAATGAAACTTGAAGAAAATGTTTTAAAAACGGGCCTGGGTTGAAGTCTCTGTTAGTAAAGTGCTTACTGTGCAAGGATAACTCAAGTTTAAATCCTCCAGCACTCATGTAAAAACTTTGGCATAGGGGCACATGTCTTTAACTACGGTGCTTGGAAGCCCCAAGATGGGTACATTCCCAGGGAATGGGGGCCGTCTAGTCTATTTGAATCTGTCAACTCCAGGCTCAGTGAGAGACCCTGTCTCAATAAATAATGTTTAGGTAACTGAGGAAGAGACCTGATGCTGACGTTTAGCTCCCATATGCACATGCACACACAAGTACATACACCCCTATGAACACACCACAACACACACACACACACACACACACACACACACACACACACACACACACGTTAAAATAAAAAGGGGGAGCTGGGCAGATGGCTATGCTGTAAATTGGGTTCTGGAATCTGCCTGATTTAAACCTTAACTTTCTTTCACTTATTGGTTGAGTGATTTGTTGATGTTGTTGTTACTGTAAGTTGTTTAGCCCCCTGAAAGCCAGATTTCCTGCCGTCTTTATGTTTAATTTTGGAAGTGGGTTATTTGAGACAGGCCTTGCTGTGCACTTCAGGCTAGCCTGGAATTCAGGATCCTTCTTCTGCCTCTGTCTTCCAAATGCTGGAATGACAGGTCTGAGCCTCCGGGGCTGGCAGGTTTGTCATTTTAAAGGTCAGATTAATCATCGTAGTTCCAACAGAGGGTGACCGTGAGGCTCAGTGAGCTAATCTATAGTAAGCACCTGCACCGTGGAGAAGGGTTTGTAAGTCTACGTCGTCACTACGATGCATCAGTTTCTTTAAGAACCTCTCAGTATCTCATTCTAGACCTGTGTCCCTCCTGCCCACATCTTGGCTGAACTCATGCCCACTCAGCTTTCCCCTCCTTTGGAGGAAACACCATTGCCCTGCCTTGTGGGTGTTAGTGGTTAGGAAACAATGTGCTTTGTCATCCTTCCTCCTCCTAGCCACTGTTCCACATGTGAGACTAATTTTCTTCTAGCCATGTTTTTTTTCTTTTCTTTTCTTTTCTCTTCTTTCCTTCCTTCCTTCCTTCCTTCCTTCCTTCCTTCCTTCCTTCCTTCCTTCCTTCCTTCCTTTCTTTCTTCAGCTCTATTATGTAGTCCAGGCTGGCTTGATATTCACTGTGTAGCCCAGGCTGGCTTTGGATTTGCTATCTTTTTGCCTCTGCATTATAAATGCTGGGATTTCAGGGGTGAACTACCATGACATGGTAGCCTGGTGTTTTGAATGTCTGTCTCTCCCTGGCCTAATTCTAGGTAAGGATTGCTACAAAGATTACCAGAATGCTCCTTCTCTAAAAGAATAAAGACATTTTCTTCTAATGTGAATCCATTTCCCTTTATGATTTTAGTAAGATTATTACCTGTGATGCTTAAATTTATTGCCAACTTGACTGGATTTGGAGCCACCTGGGAGACACACCTCCATGCGTGTGCCTTTGCATGAGTTTCTAAGTTGTGGTGGGATAATTCACCCTTCATGGGGGCAGCACCATCCTACTACCCATTGGGATCCTGGACTGAATTAAAAGGAGGGTGGGAATTGAGCGCTGCATTCAAGTCTCTACTTTCTGATTGTGGATGCTATATAACCGGTGGCCTCAACATTCCTATAGCCCTACCTTCCCACCCTTACCTGCTGTTCAACAAACTGTACGCCAGAATCAACCTTCCCTCTCTCAAGGTGCTTTAGTCAGAGATTTAGTCATAGCAGCAAGGAGAGTAAAGACTATGCAGTCTAACTGAAAAACTGCAAATGTCAAGAGACGTCATGGAGCAGAAGGTGTGTGTGTGTGTGTGTGTGTGTGTGTGTGTGTGTGTGTGTGTGTGAGAGAGAGAGACAGACAGACAAACAGACAGACAGAAACAGAGAGACAGAGACAGAGAGACAGAGAGAAAGAGACAGAGAGACAGAATGAGACAGAGACAGACACAGAGAAACAGAGATAGGTTGAGACAGCCAGGCAGACAGACTGAGACAGCGACAAAAAGACAGACGGACACACACACACCATGAGATGCTCCACACAAGATGTATCTGTGCCTGTGTTCTCCCTCATGAAGATTATTGTTGAACTCTGCCAGTTCGTTCATGATTTAAGCCTTTAATTGATGGCTGCGGTAGGATGATGACAGCATCCTCTCCTTGCCAGGGAGGCAAATTCCATTTATTTGTTGATTACTGTTGCACAATTCCTCCAGTGGGGAACAAGTGATGGGAGGCCACCCATGCTTCATGGTTCAGAACGTTGTCATAAATAACAATTAATCCACTTAGTGATCTGGCTTCAGTCAACCTGAAGGATCCCATTGGGCAGAGGAGACTGGGGATGGGTAATCAGGAGTGAATGGAGTTTTCCATTTCCTTGGTTTACTTTTACTGGTTTTCCTGGATGGTGAACGTTCAGGAGGGTTGCATCATCTCTTAATGTCTATGGTTTTTCAGTGAAAGTGACCCCCCCCCCCCCGTCAATCTTATATTATCCCAGGGCTTTATTTCTCTCCCTTTCCTTCTCTTTTCTCCCTTTAACCTCCTTTTCCCTCCCTTCCCTGGCCTCCCCTTCCCCCTTTCCTTCCTTCCTTCCTTCCTTCCTTCCTTCCTTCCTTCCTTCCTTCCCTCCCTCCCTCCCTCTTTCTACAGTAGTGGACATGCAAGCTAGACTTTGCACCCCAGGAAAGCACTCTTACCAGTGAGCTACACGCCCAGTTATCTCCTCCTCTCTGTTCCTTTATCTTCTCTGGTTTTTTTTTTTTTAATGTTCAGGATGGAACTCAGGGTTTTACACATTCTAGGCAAACACTCCACCACTCAGCCCCTTTTACTTGGGGCTTCAAGGCAAGAACGCTACCACTAAGCCATGTCCTCAGGCCCTCATTGAGGGATTCTAGGAAAGTGCTCCACCACTAAGCCACACCCCCAGCTACTCACTGGGTATTCCTGGTAGCTGCTCTATAGCTGCTCCTTGCTCTATCCCAGACCCTCACTGGAGGACTCTAGGCAAGCTACTACTGAGCCACCTCTTGAGCTTCTTGGCTATTTCTTGAATCTACTGAAACTTGTCTGCTTGTCATCTATTCTACTCTTTTCTTTAAATGATGGTAAATTCCTTGAAATTAGGGATTTTTGCATGGTATAGGATGAGGGTGGATCTTCAGTAAAAAAGGAAGTAAACCTTATTTTTTATTTTTTATTTTATTTTTTTAACTCCTGCTATGTCCCATGATCTGTGCTTGGAGTGGGAGTGTTCACATTCATTTAGCAAGATTTGAATGTGGGGTATGTGTTAACTAAATAAGCAGGAGGTTATTGGCTTACAGTGGTCTCTGTGCTTTGAACTCAACTTAGTGCATGACAGATCAAAGCCCAATTTAGGAGCTTTTTTCTTTTTCTTTTTTCCCTTTTGAGGCAGTGTTTTGCTTTGTAGCCCAGGTATTCTAGAGTCATTTCTGTTGCTATAACAAATACCTTCCTTGGCAAAAAGCAACCAAAGAAAATGGGTGTATTTGTCTTACAATTCCAGGTTTTATCCCATTATTTTAGGAAATTCACAGAGGCAAGAGTTTGAGACATCTGGTTACATCACAGCCATACTCAAGAGCAAAAAGGAATGAACCTATGCTGCTTGCTAGCTTGCTCAGCTAGTTTTCTTTACTCTTATATACTTTAAGGACCAGCCTAGGGAATGGTGCTACCCACAGTGGTCTGGGTCAATTGAAAGTCAAGGTAATCCCCCATGAACACATCTACAGGCCAGCCTGGTCTAATTAATTCCACAATTGAGACTCTATTCCCAGGTGATTCCTAGGTGTGGCAAGTTGGCATTGAAAGCCAACCATCACACTAGACTATCCTCAAATATGTGATCCTCTTGCTTGGCTGGGAATACCAGTGTTCACAACTGCATTCAATATCTTAGCTTTCCTTAAGGGATGCAGAGGAGATCTTAGCGGGAATTATTAATGCTGAGTGGACCAGAGTCCTTTATCAGTTGACCTTTCTAATTAAAGTTGACCTTTCTATAGCACCAAACCTCCATGCTCCTGAAATGTTAGTCCTCACAGTGACATATCCCAGGACCCTTGTTTTCCTTTTGTTTCATTTGTCCCTGAGATCTCCATCTCTCTCACAGCTTTAAGACTTGAGTAGGCTAGCCTGGAAGAAAGTCTAGTGTTACTTTGGGCTTAGAACATTTCCAACATGGCCCCAGACTGGAATCAAGCACACATGCTTACATTCTTTATAACGTCTCTTTCACCATCTCCTTGATGTAAGAATTCCAAGGCTAAGCCACACCCTCAGCCCCTCACTGGCACATTCTAGCTCTGCTCTACCCCCTGAGCTATCTTCCCAGCTCCCTTTAATTTTTTTTTTTTCACTTTTGAGACATGGTTTCACTAAATTGCCTAGGTTGGCTTTGAACTCCTTCCTCTATAGCCCATGCAGGCCTTGACCTCAGCTTCCCAAGAGCTGAGATTGTAGACCTTTACCACTAGGCCTAGCTTCCCTTTTCATTTTCTTGTCTCAATATAAATAATCACAGTGACAGTATGCTTTTGTATGATGATGATGATTATCATTATTATTATTATTTTGTCACTAGAATGGAATACCTGAGAGTAACAATTTAAGGGAAGGAGGGCTAGGATAGAGGTCATGATTTGAGAGGATTTCAATTCCTCATGGCTGAGCATGCAGCAGGGATCTAACTTCTCTTAGAGCAGTGGTTCTCAACCTTTGTAATGCTTCAGCCCTCTATTACAGTTCCTCAGGTTGTGGTGACCCCCCAACCATAAAATTATTTTCATTGCTACTTCCTAGCTGTCATTTTGCTACTGTTGTGAATTGTAATATCAATATCTGATATGCAGGAGATCTGACCCAAGGGGATTATGACCCACAGGTTGAGAACCACTGTCTTTGAGGCCCAGGAAACAGCTAATCAGGCTAGAAGTGGGGCTGGACTATAACTCTCAAGGCCCATCCCTTGGCAACCTACTTCTTCCAGCCAGACCTCACTCCTGGAGGTTCATCAAGGTACCCAAACAGGGTCCTCTGTTGAAGACCAACTGTTCAAAATCATGGACCTGTGGGGGATATTTCACACTCAAAACATCAACAGCCTTAAACAAACAGACAGACAAACAAACCCAGTGACATTTCTCTGGTTAGAGTTTAAATCCTGCTCTATAAAATGGAGCTCATGAACTCTTGGTACCATTAACTGGACCAACAGACTAGCTAGGTTATTGGCACTAAGGGAGAGCTGAATGCTATTGTTCTGCTAAATGAATATAGTAATAAACTGCCTCCTCAGTATTTATTTTTATGCCATAGGTTAGTGTGCTGTGGATATCAATCTGTATAAATAAAATGATGATTGGGCAGTAGCCAGGCAGGAAGTATAGGCAGGACAAGCAGAGAAGAGAATTCTGGGAACAGGAAGGCTGAGTCAGGGAGATGCTGCCAGCCGCTGCCATAAGTACCAACATGTAAGATACTGGTAAGCCACGAGCCATGTGACAAGGTATAGATTTATAGAAATGGGTTAATTTAAGATAGAAGAACTAGATAACAAGAAGCCTGCCACGGCCATACAGTTTGTAAGCAATATAAGTCTCTGTGTGTTTACTGGGTTGGGGCTGAGCAGCTGCAGGACTGGCGAGTGAGAGAGATTTGTCATGTCCATGGGTCAGGGAGGACTGGAGAAAACTCCAACTACATTAGTGCCTTCATCAGAGCAGCTTCTCCTTGTAGTGGATGATAACTAGCACAGAGACCTGGAACTGGTCAACATGCAAAGAAGACAAGACTGGAGTGTTCAGCTCTAAATGAGACATCGGTACCTTATTTCCTCCTCCCCCAACTAAGAAGTCATTGACCAAGAGGTGGCCGAAAGATTGGTAGAGCCAGAGGTAGAACAATCGCATTTGCTAGATATGACAGGACCATTGCCTACACAAACGCACAGTGGCTGTGACTGTGTGCTTAAGACCTATGAAAGATTAAGACAGCCCCAAACCCCAGTCCAGCTATGGGAGGGACTTATGAAATTTTATCTCTAACTGAGGAGCTATTGGTCACTGATGGCTGCTGGGAAGAGGGACTCAGTTTTCTTCAGGGGTACTCCAGTGCGTGGTCTGCCACCTATGTTCACACAGGTGGCAATACTCAGTTATTATTATTATTATTATTATATTTTAGAAGATCAAGTTGGGAGTAAAAAATGGTGGGGGGAGAGATGGGGGAAATTAGAGGGGAGAGTATACAAGGTGGCTTTGTTCAAAACACATTATGCTCATGCCTGAAATTTTCAAACAAAGAAGTTTAAAAGAACCCAGAAAACTCCGTGTCCTGATTTCCCGGCAGCACACTTCTCTCCTCATGGAGTATATCACCACTCAAATGTGAGGGACAAATTGTTGACATCACAGTCCTCTGCGGGGAGAGCAGGTTCCAGTTTCACTCAGGTTTCAGGGGTTCATCTCTGCAAGGGACCCCCGATGCGCTGGTCAGCAGAGGCACCATTAGCCTAGGCTCTTTAGGATCCCGCCTTTCCGTGGCAAGCAGTTGTAACTCGTAAGTGTCTGCTTTGTCTCCTGAAGAGTGGGATCAGACAAGCACTTCCCTCAGCACCGTATGTAAAATAGGAGTCGCTTGAATGTCACTACCATCATCGTAATCAAAATCAAGGAGCGTCCTGAGAGTCTTGTGGAAAGCCTCGTTATGATTAAAACAAAGAGAGCCTGGGCTACTAGCTCTTCACTGCTTATTTATTCAGGAAGCCTAGTAGCATGGGTGGTAGACCGGCTGAATGGGTTCCATTGTTCTGGGGTCACTCTTGGCGGAGAATAAGACGCAAACCTCGGTGGAAAATAATTGTCAGGAGTGCTTCCTACTTCCGGGTTCTGCGTTCCTGAAGCTTCAGATAAGAGCCTCAGATAAGAGCCGGTGACTCATGCCTGCTTTTCAGATGGCCGCAGTATCATCACTAGATCAGCTTTCAAATGCACGACCACTTAAGACTCATTGAAACACTTGAAGCTTGAGAGTTGGGCTCATCTCCTAGAGTTAAAAGAACCAAGAAAACTCAAAGTGCTCTTGGCAGGTAGGTGGTGGTGCCTGCCTGAAATCCCAAGGCTGAGGCAGGAGGAGCTCCATTTGGTGGCCAGCCTGAGCTACATAAGGAGACACAGCCTTAACAGAAAACAGTCTGTTTTAAAAATCTTTACTACGTGTTAAATATTGGTTCTTTTAGTTTACAGTGTCATTCAACGATGGCACCACCATAATGAGCACTGATGTGATAACTGCCATTTTATTCATGATGAAACAGACCTTTGTGTTATTCTGGGATGGTATAAATTGTACTCCATGACAAATCAGACATTGCCATTGTAATGGTCTTGATGAATTATAGAGAAGAAACACAGTTTGGAAACTCGGGGGAAAGCAGCTAGAGTTCGTATTTCTTACCTGGAAAGAAGGTAACCTCTCAGCTTGGAAACATCTCCAACCTTTGTGTGGTGATTCATGCCTCTAAACCCAGAGCTATGAGGTTGAATGTTCAAGACTAACCTGGGCTGCATACCTTGTGTAGAAAAGAAGAAGAGGAGCTGGGAGACGGCTTAGTCAGCAAAGAACTTGCTGTGCAAACATGAGGGCCTGAGTTCAGACGCCCAGAATCCAGGTAAAAAACTGAGGGTGATGGCAGGATCTTATAACCCCAGTACTGGGAGTGTGGAGATGGAGGAGCCATGAAGCTTACTGGCCAGGCAGCTTAGCTGAATGGATGACCTTCAGGCTCGGTAAGAGACAGTGGAGAGAGAGAAAGAGAGAGAGAGAGAGAGAGAGAGAGAGAGAGAGAGAGAGACGGAGTGCACTTACACCCATTTCCAGTGATACACGAGAAGTTACATGTTATATGCTAGGATCTGCATATAAGGAAGCACAGATGACATTTTTCTTTCTGCGTTTGGGTCACCTCTGTTAATATTCAGGCATCTTCACAGGCCTGCCCTTAGGACCTGACAGGATATGTCATCAGTTACAGCCACTTCCTGTGGGCATGTGCCTGTTAGTGCTCAGGCATTACACTGGTCTGCCCTCAGGGTCCTCAGCTGCAGCCACTAAAAGCACTCCCTGTGCACATGCGCTACACCTCCTTAAAAAGGCAAGCTCCTCCCATTTCCCTTGCTCTTTCTCTGCTGCTTCCCTGGCATCCCCAGAGGCTGATCTCTGCACCCTCTTTCCCTTCCCTTCCCCCAGTAAACCTCCCAGGTGAGTTTGTTGTATGGTGTGACTTTCCTTCTAGTCGCCATTAACTACAACTACCTCACTTAATACTGTGCTTTCCAGATCCATCTATTTCCTTGCAAACTTTTTGATTTCCTTTTTCTTTATAGCTGAATAATATTCCAGTGTCCGTGTGGATCACGTTTTCATTATCCGTTCATCCGTTGATGGGCATTAAGGCTGGCGGGATGGAGAGAGTAGGCAAAGAGACGCAGGGGACATGAAAGAGCAACAGAGCCTTTGGGGGAGAAGGAGAACCACAGAAAGACAGACACTTCGTTCAATCATGTCATCATGGTTCCGCACATTATACGATGATTAAAAAAAAAATTACCAAATGAAGGTATGAACAAGGAAAGATGTGGATACAAGCCTCCATACCCATATGTGCACACACCCACAATAACCAGTCAGCCCACCCCAACACACACCTCAAAAGCATTTAAGAATGTGCCCCTTAAATGTTTAAAGGGCTGGCAAGTGTACGAGCATTCGGGAGAACAGCCACAGATACTGTCAGCCAGCGTGGCTTCCCTAAGGAACCAGTTTTTCAGGATTAGTTTCATCCAGAACTCTGAACTTTAACACAGTGTTTAGTAGTGGGGGGAAAAAAAGGACAACAGAATGGAATGATTCTTGATTAAACAGCTTCTCTTTTGAAGGGACTGATTGCAAAGTAAAGTGTCCAGAGACATGCTCTGAGCGTTGCTCTTGTCTTTTGATATTCCTTTTTCTTTTTCATCTATGAATTTCATGGACATGTACAAAGAGGTTTGTAACATGAATGGACCGGATGGAGCTGTGAGCCTAGTGAGCGTGTAGCCCAGTCTCATAAAATATATAAACAAGAGGATAAGCAGGTCAGATTTAATCAGCCCGTTGGGAGAAGTGCCCGGCCAGAGGGACGTGGCTTCACAGCATGGTGTGTGATGAGGCCTGTTCGCTGCAGGTCAGCTAGGTGATATTGCTGACACAGAGAGGAAATGTGACCTTGCCTGGCATTATGACCGCACATAAAGATTCCATATCTGTTACTTTTCTTGTGACGAAATGCCTGGGGAAAACGGCTTAAAGGAAGAAGAGCTATTTTTTTTTGTTCACAGTTTCAGACATTGGAGTTCCTGGATTCTTTACTTTGGAGCTATGTGAGTCTGTGAGGCTGTGTGGCAGAGGAAGCTGGTCACCTTACAGCAGTCCAGCAGCAGAGGCCTTCTGGAGCACAGGGGACATACCGATTGCCCTCTAACTAAACCATATCTCTCTTAGCTTCCTCCACTTCCCAATAGTCCGTTTGAGTTTGGATTAACCCATTGATCAGGTCAGAGCCTTGTCCTAATCTCACTCTGTGGCTGTGATAAAAATAACCTGACCCAAAGCAACAGAGGAGAGAGAGGGGGTTTTCTTTAGCTCATAGTTCTAAGTTCCAGGTCATTGTTGTGGGGAAGTCAAGGCAGGAACTCAAAACATCACACCCACAGTTAGAGCAGAGAGAATAAATACACGGACCCTTGCTTGCTGCCCACTGCTTAGGTTCTTGCTGCCCACTGCTTAGGTTCAGCTACCTTTCTTCAGTCCTACACAGTTCAAGGCTCAGCCCATGAAATAGTGCTGCCCACATTTGGGGAGAGTCTTTCTACTTCAATTAGCAATCAAGACTCACCCCCACAAACATGCTCATACATCAACCTGGCCTAGACAATTCCTCAACGGAGGCAACCTTCTCAGGCGATTCTGAGTTGTGGCAAGTCCTCATTTAAAGTCAAACCTCACATCCCTTAGGATACGTACCTCTGCTTCTGAATGTCATATTGGAGTGCAAGCCTTCAACTCCTGAGTCTTGAGGGACAATCCCTATGAAAACTAAGGTGGTTCTCCAGGAAAAGGAGCGAGCCCAAATGTCTCTCTGAAGCCTGTCTGGGGCTCCAATAAGCGTCTTGGTTAGCTAGGAGGAAGATAAAGTCAAAGCCTTAGATCCCGACTTCATCAGCCTCGTAAGGTTGGGGAGGTGCTATCTGTAATCAGCACTAGTTAGAGGTTTGGGATCTGGCCTATTTTCCTTTGTAAAGGCTTCAGAAATCATCTCTGGATAATTCACGTCAGGTGGAGGTCAGTCTGTGCAGAGAAGATGGGGTTTTTTTGTTTACCCTTCTGAGGGTTCTGCATTGTTCAGGCATGAGGCTCTTCAGGGGAGAAGAGGGAGTAGGGGAGAGATGAGTTACTTTGTGCGTTGATTCATGGGAATTTGGGTTTGGCAGGGCTAGACACTTTTGGGTTTCTTAGAAAGCTATCTTTGGGGATGGGGAAAGTGCTCTGGAGACCTGAGTTTGATCCTTAGGATCCATGTTTAAAAAAAAAAAAAAGATTTGGTGGTACTATTGTAATCCCAGCACAGGGGAGACAGAGATTGGTAGACCTCTAGGGCTCATTGGCCATCCAGCCTAGTCTAATTGATGAGCCTGGGTCCAGTGAGACACCATCTCTCAACAAGAAAGATGCCTGAAGAATGACAGCAGACGCGCACACACACACACACACACACACACGCACACGCACACGCACACGCACACGCACACGCACACACACACACACACACACACACAGAGAGATTGAGAGAGAGAGAGAGAGAGAGAGAGAGAGAGAGAGAGAGAGAGAACACTCCAAAAGAGGGACATTGCTTGTTTAAAGTCCCTTTGGTATCTGGGTGATAGACAGTAGACAGAGTGTATTCAAATATCATGCATTGTTCTGTTTTTGTTTTGCATATTCCTAGGACACATGCCTGAGAAACACAGATAATAGGTAAAGCACTGGGAGCTGACAGAGTTGGTCTAAAAACAGTCTAAGTGGTCTGTAGGTGTGAGCACTTTACGCAAACCGCATGCAATTTTCTTAGAATGAGTTTAGGGAACAACATCATGGGATTATCCCAAATGGAGCATTTAAGACAGGAAGTCAACAGCAACAACAAACAGCCTGTTTCCTTTTGCCAGGTCTGCTTATTTGAGATGGAAAAAGACAGGCAGTGAGAAGGAATTTTAGGGGCTGTTATGTGAATAGAAAATGCATTGGTTCTGGGAATTTGTCAATTCTGGGAGAAATAGCATCAGTTTAAAAATAGTTTCCAATCTTCTGAGCCAGGAAAGGCCTCTGGGAAGAATGGAAGGTGAGGAAAATGTGGAGAGACTGCAAATGCGTGCGAGGAAGAGAACCTCTTATCGGAGGGCAGGCTGGCTCAAATTGGGGAGAGAGGGACCCCAAGGCAGGTAAGAACAAAGCTGGGTCATGGAAATGGCTCACAAACATGAAGACATGAGCTGGGATTCCCAGCAACCTCATAGAAAGATGGTTACAGTGGGGACATGCCTGTAATCCCAGTTCAGGGAAGGTAGAGACGGGAAATATGGAAACAGAAGGAACGGTTTTGTTTGGAGGGAGATGTTATAGGATGAAGCTGAGGTGTCTAAGAAGAGAAGAAGAATACAGTAGTCATGGATGCAAAAATGCTACATAGAGGAAGAAATCCTCAAGGCTTTCTTGTTCACAGAACGTGCACACAGAAGAAAGAGCTCCTGGGACCAAATATAAGGTCATTGCCTTGATGTATGCTGTGTGTGTGTGTGTGTGTGTGTGTGTGTGTGTGTGTGTGTGTGTGTGTGTGTTTGAATAGTGATACTGAGGAGTGAACCTAGGACCTAATGCATGCTAGGCAGGTGCTCCATGCTGAGCAACATTCTTAGCTCTTTCACTAAAGGATTCTTCACTAAAAGGCATTCTACCACTGGGACACATCCCCAGCCCCTCTCTGGGGGGATTCTAGGCAGGTGCTCTACCACTGAGCCACACCCCAGCTCCTCACTGGGGGATCCTAGGCAGGTGCTCTACCACTGGCTGAGCCATGCCCTCAACTCCTCGCTGGGGGATTCTAGGCAGGTGTTCTACCACTGGGCTATGTCCTCAGCCCCCCACTGTAAGATCCTAACAAGCATTCTACTCTTCAGTCAACCCCCTGTCCCTTATTGCTGGATTCTAGACAGATGTTCTACTACTGAACTATATCATCAGCCCAAAAGTAAAATTTAAAATTGAATGCTTCTTAATTGTCCCAAGATAGGAAAATTTGCATGATGTCTGAATCTTGAAAATATCTTGAGAATTTTTTTTGTGTGTGTTCAGGTGTATACCTATTTTGGTAAATATCCTATGTGCTCTAGGGAACTGTAATAAACATAACTCATGAGGAATCTTAATTTCCTTTTACTTCTTGGCCTTCTATTTTACTTATAATATGATCCTCACGATAGACTGTTATGCACAGAATTTTTAGGTTGTCTCTTGATTTGTATTTATTCCAGGTCAAGTCTATTCCCTTAGGTTTGAATATTAATCTCCAAACTTCTATATTCTTTGAATCAGCATTTTTCCCAAGGCAACCCAACTTCAGTGTTTTCTTAGAAGCCTGATGTGAAAAACCAATTAAAAAAAAATTTTGCCCTCGAGGATTTTCTTTCTTTTGTTCCTTCTTCTTCTTCTTTTTGTAATAATCTCAATAAGACACTTATAATATTTTTAATATAATTCTTATATCATCTGATTGTTTGATACTGAATGCTGTTTTTCTAAAAAAATTCTCTAGATATCCTTTACTGAGAAAAAAAGTAGAACCCAGCTACTCTAGTTTAATTTCTGTTGGTGTGGTAAAACAAAGAAACAAACAAACAAACAAACAAGCAGGCAAAAGAAAACCAACCAAACAAAAATTTGCAAAAAGCAACTTTGAGTTTATTTTAGTTCACAGTTCTATGTTACAGTTCACCATGGTAAGGAAGCCACAGAGGCAGGCACTTGAGACAGTTGGCTACATCACATCACAGTAAAGAGCAGAGAAATGAATGAATGCATATTTGGCACTCAACTTGCTTTCTCTACTATCATCCAATTTTAGGGCCACCTAACTAGGGAACGGTGCTGCCCACAGTGGGCTGGGTCTTCCCACATTAATTAACAGTCTAGACAATCCCTGCACAGACATGCCCACAGGACAATCTGATCTAAACAATCCTTCATCCAGACTCCTTTCCCAAGTGGCTCTAACGTGTGTCAGTGCAGTGGTTTGGATAAGAATGTGCCCCAGATGCTCAGACATTTGAATACTTGGTCCCCTATTGGTGCTTTGGTTTGGAAAAGTTTAGGAGGTATGGTCTTGCTGGAGGAAGTACATCACCAGGGATGGGTTTTGTGAGTTAAAATCTCATACCACTTCCATTTTGTGTCTGCTCTGCTTCATACTCATGGTTGAGATGTGAGCTCTTAGTTATCATGCTTGCTGCTGTGCCCTCCTCACATGATAGACTCTTATCCCTCAGGAACTGTAAGCCTAAGTCACCTTTATAAATTGCCTTGGTTGTGGGGTTTTATCATAGCAACAGAAAATAATGAATGCAGCCAAACGGACAGTTGAAGTTAGTCATCATATCATTCTGTCTCACCTTTCAATATAGGTCATGAGTGAAACTTAATACTTATGAACAGTTAGTCATCACCTAAACTTGGTGGCACTGTCTCGTCATCCCAGCTACCCTGGCGGCTGAGGCAGGAGGAGGCTCACATGTTCAAGGCTTGCTTGGGCAACTTTGTGAGATACTGTTTCAAAAAGAACTAAAACCCAAACACTTCCTCAATAACCCTCCATCTCCCTAAATAACCAGTGATCCCTGCCCCCAATCATTTGATAAGAAGGGGACAGAGCTGAGCTGTTCCGCTCTGGGACAAGCAAGAAAATGAATGGTATCTTCTCTCCAAACCTTGTTTCTGGTGGCGTGGGTCTTCTTGTCTGTCCCATTGATTTGGCACAGTTGATATGTCTGCCAGGGATGTTTTCAGGAGGGATTCCAAAGACAAGAAGATTATTAGCGCTGCTTGGAAGGAAGGGAAGGAAAGACACTGTAGGAGATAAAAGGAAGAAACAAAGCAGGTCAAGGTTCAGGTAGACATTGTACAGTGTAGATGAGAAACCACTGTAATGGGTGGATGTTCCAGGCCGGAGACCTTCAGACAGCATGCCTTTAATAACGTGTGAAGAGCACAGTGCTCTATTTTCCCTCTTGTTTTTTTTTTTGTTTGTTTGTTTGTTTTCTGGTTTTTCCAGACAGGGTTTCCCTGTGTAGCTTTGCACCTTTCCTGGAAATCACTTGGTAACCCAGGCTGGCCTCAAACTCACAGAGATCCGCCTGGCTCTGCCTCCCGAGCGCTGGGATTAAAGGCATGCGCCACCAGCGCCTGGCTCCCTCTTGTTTTGGTAAAGTACTTTAACCAGAAGGAAGTCAGGATAGGGACTCAAGCAAGGAACTTGAAGCAGAAACCACGAAGGAATGCTCCTTGCTGGCTCACTAGTAGGCTCATGCTTATCTAGTTTTCTTATACAGCACAGGACCCCCCACGCAGAAGAGACAGTGTCACTCACAATGGGGTGGGTCTTCTTAATCAATTAATAATCAAGCCACAAAGGTACCCACAGGGGAATACGATCTAGATAATTCTTCTGTCAGGTGACTCTAGGCTGTGTCAAATTGTTAGTCAAAGCAGAATAGGACACACAGTAAACAGATAAAATAACAAAGGGTTGATTTCCTATCATGTTTAGGCTCTGATTTGGGGCTCTGGGAATCAAGGCTTGTGAACATGAGGAAGATCCCTTTTATTGAATTACTCAGAGGTCTAACCTTCTGACATTGCAATGGGATATTGCGCTCCACAAATGTGTTGGACCACATTCATAGCTATTCCAGGATGTATGTGGCCTATGGAATGCAGGTTGGATGTGCCAGGTACAAAATTTAGTTTACTGGATAGAAACAAATAGTAAGAACAACACACAATAGTGTATAATCATAGCACCAGGATTTGTTTTGGGCAAGTTCACTGTGAGCCGACAGAGTTAACTAAGAGAGAGAGAGAGAAATAGTAATAAAGAGAGCTGGAGAGACAGCTCAGTTGTTAAAGGCTAGGTTCACAACCCCAAATATAAGAAATCGTAAAGATATAGGTATGCAGGTACATATATGATAGATGATAGATAGATAGATAGATAGATAGATAGATAGATAGATGGATGGATGGATGGATGGATGGATGGATGGATGGATGGATGGATGGATAGATAGATAGATAGATAGATAGATAGATAGATAGATGGATAGATAGATAGATAGTCTTGGGAGGATCGATTCAACGTTGACGAGGCCAAAAGAAAGTTAGGGACTTGTTCTCTATGTAGAATGAATGCCTGTGTGGTTTCTTGATTGGTCCTAACTACAGAATAACTTGCTCATATAGATTAGACTTTAGCCTGTTCTCTGTGTCTCTGTCTCTCTCTGTATGTATGCATGTGGACATACACATATGGAGACATATGGAGGACAGAGGTCATCCTCTAGTGTCTTTCCTCAAGTTACCTCCCCACCTTGATTTTTGAGACAAGGTATCTCACTTATACCTGAGGCTTTCTGACCACAGCAGGTCCCCAATCCCCAGCTCTGTAATTATAAGCATACCCTCCCTTACCTAGATCATTTGGGAAATGGAACTCAGGTCCTCATGCTCACGTAGCAAGCAACTGACTAAGCTGCCTGGTTCCTAATCAATTCTATTTATCTTCCTCAACACACCTTTTATGAACCCTCCCACAACATGACCTCTTGATTGGTCAAATCAGAATTAGAATATCATCTAGGTATAAGTTCTTCCTGGACAATAATTATTTAAGAAACTGTTGTAGATTCTAATTTTTTTAAAAAACAATTTACATCTTTTGAATTCTGCAAAAATACCTTCAATGAATAATTCGTTGCTATTTGCACATGCTAAGCCCTCTCTAGAGAAAGGTGCTATATTAATATAAAGAAAAAGGCCCTTTGGTGGGCAGCTTAGTGCCTCTGAGCCTGGGAGGACCAATTAGCTGACAAAATAAATTCCTAGAACAAAAGCTGATTTGATGAACTGTTACACAGAAGAGTCAAGCCAAAGAAATCATAATCACATGCGATTTAGCCCAGAACAAAAGAGGAAAACCGCCGTGAACCACTAGAGAGGGAAGATTCTTGATTTTCATCTTGGTTTTGATGATAGTTTAACCAGTGTCTACAAAGGGGAATGTGGTATTTTAAGCCACTTCCGTGAGAGGACAAGAGGCTTTGCCATCCCTATGCGTAATTTGGTGGATGTTGTAACACAGCGGCCCCAGGTCTTCGCAGGTAAAACTTCAAGGTGGATAAAAATGTCTTTTGAGATAAATGGGAACGATCTGATGATAGCCTGGGAACACAGAAAGTCAGAGCTATATTGAAAGAGCACAGTTTTGCTCATAGGGGAACCCAGAGCTCGAGATGCAGTGTGTGCTATAGTGACTAACCAAATCTCATTCCTGATTTAGAAGACGTCTTCCCTGAGTCAACACCCCATCTAGTACTCTTGGTTGGAGTGTATACAAAGGACTAGTCATGTTTCTGGGCCTATGCCTGGGACTACAGCTGTCTAGACATACATTTCATTCTTATTTTTAAAATATTTTGTTTTTCTTTCTGTGTCTGTGTGTGGTTTTATGTATCTGTGGACAAGGGCCCTTGGCAACCAGAAATGGCAACCAGAGCCCTTGGCATTAAATACCCTCAGTGGCTAGAAGTGGGTGACTAGAAGCCCTGAAACATTATCTCCCCAGGGACCTATCCTCTAGCTTGATCCCACTCCCTAAAGGTTCCAAAGCCTTTCAAAACAGAGTCACCCACCAGGGCACAAACATTCAAAATATGACATGGGAAATATTTCAGATGACATCAGATGCATCTGATAATGTCCCCACTTTTCAGAATGACTGAAGCCTTGTAACTTATGGCAAAGCTTTATATTGGAAAGCATTTAGAGGAAGGTGTGGCAATGTTAGTATGTGTGACTGCTGGTACATGTGTGTGCACTGGCATATGGAGGCCACCGTTCCATGTTAGGTATCTTCTTCTATTAATGCCCATCTTACTTTTTTTTGAGAGAGGGTATTTCATTGAGCCTCAAGATGACCAGCTAGCTAGACTGGGCAGACCAAACATGGGATCTTCTTGTTTTCAACACTCCAGTGTCAAGGTTACACATGCATGGCACAACATGTATGTCTATGGTGGTGGCTCTTAGGGGTCAGGCCAAAGCCTTCATCTGAAGGATCCTGATTCTCTTTCCAGATGCACATGAACAAGGTGGGCTATTGCCTCTCTGTGTGAAGCTGTTCCTTAGTCACAGGATATTTCCCAACTTAACTTCTTGTGTGGTTTGTTCATGTATTGATGAACTTGTGTGCCAGTACGTGTGGTGGGCAGGGGACATCTTCAGGCGGCGTTTCTCAGGTACTGTCCATGTTCTCTTTGAAACAGGGTGTCTTATGGATCTTGTCAAGTTGACTAGGCTAGCTGGCCAATTAATCCCAGAAATCCTCCTGTCTCTATCTCCCCAGCCACTGGGGTTACAAGCATATGCCCAGTTTTTTTTTTTTTCAAAAAAAGCAAAACCAAAAACATGAGTTCTGATGAGTGAAGTCAGGACCTCCCAGCACTTAACGTCTTATGAAAATTATTTTTATTTTCTTTAGTGAATCTTTTTTTTTTTTTTTGATACAGGGTTTCTCCATGTAGTTTTGGTGCCTGTCCTAGATCTCGCTCTGTAGACCATGCTGGCCTCAAACTCACAGAGATCCTCCTGGCTCTGCCTCCCGAGGGCTGGGATTAAAGGTGTGTGCCACTGCCGCCTGGCTAGTGAATCATTCTTAATGTAAAGATTATAAAAATAATTAGTGGTACAGCACCCACATAGAATCCCCTAGTGAGGGGTTAGGGGTGTGATCTGTGAGTAGGGTTCTTCCTTAGAATCTCCCAGTGATGGAAAGAGACCTTGGTTCTGGTGGTAGAGAGCCTACCTAGAATCTCCCAGTGACAACCTAGGGGCATGGCACAGTGGTTGAGCACCTGCCTAGAATTCTTCAGTGAGGGACTGGGGGTGTGGCTTCCTAGTAATGGACTGAGAAACCACAAAGAAACAAAAAGTAGTACAGATGTGCGCACACACACACACACACACACACACACACACACAGATTTTTAAGAAGTGATCTTTGTTTATAGCCCATAGGTCTTGAATATACAGGCCTTGAATACAGAGGCTTCACAGAGCTCTTGCCTCAGACTTCCATATGCCTAGATTATAGGCATGTATGACCACGTCCATCATGACATTACCTAATGAACAGCCTTCTCAACGCCTGTCATGTACAATGCAGTACAGTAGCTACAAACATGAGCCCAGAGCCAGAGAAATTTGACTATGGGTATATTGAACCTAATACTAATTAGATGTTTGCTCCCAGGCAAGTAACCTAAGATCTCTGTGCTCCATTTATTTCAAATGCAAACTTTCATAGTATTATGGTATGGATGACTTTCTTTGGGTGATGAGAATTAAGTGAATGTACATCAAGTGCAAAGTACAGTTCTTGGGGAAGGGCATGTGCCTGCCTGGAATTCCCCAGTGAGGGGCTGGGGTGTGGCTCAGTGGTAGAGCACCTGCCTAGAATCCCCCAGTGAGGGGCTGGGGTGTGGCTCAGTGGTAGAGTACCTGCCTAGAATCCCCCAGTGAGGGGCTGGGGTGTGGCTCAGTGGTAGAGTACCTGCCTAGAATCCCCCAGTGAGGGGCTGGGGTGTGGCTCAGTGGTAGAGCCCTGCCTAGAATCCCCCAGTGAGGGTCTGGGATGTGGCTCAGTGGTAGAGCCCTGCCTAGAATCCCACAGTGAGGGGCTGGGTTGTGAAGCATATGCATTGAAAGTAAACACACATACACCCACACCCACACACCCATGTTTATATATATATTTCTTGGTGAGCAGTATTTTTTTTTTAAATTAGAGGTCATGTGCTACACAATCTTTTTAGAAGCCCTTTCTACTTAATAGTATAATGAGTATATTACATATTAACTTTTTAAAGAAGTGTAATTTAGAATCTGCATAATTTTTCTAAAATCATATTCTTGCCTGTTATATACTTCCTTGGAGTGCTATTGACTAGACTCTGACTTGAAGGTGCCAACATGTGAGTGTGCTTTAACATCATTTATATGTTAGTTATGGAGCATTTTATATTGAAAAATTTCTGTTTCACTACATGGGACATCTGGAGTTCACAGACATAACTTTTGAAAAAAGGACTGGGATCATGGTTCAGTGGTAGGGTGCCTGAGTAGCTTCCCTCAGATTGAGAACATAGCTAGCAAACAATCCAGGTAAAATTTCATGGGTACACATTAATTCCCCATAGGTCATTCAGTAGGTTGATTGCCCCAACCTTCAGCAGAACAACAGAAAAGGCCACATAAATTGCTTTCATTTTTTGTGCTTTTCCAATCTTTATTGCCAAGACATGCTGTTTTTTTTTTTTCCTTTTTTTTTTCTTTCTTAAGGCAGGGTCTCCCTATGTTTCCTAGGCTAGACTTAAATTTCCCATCCTGTCTCAACTTCTCAAGTGCAAGGATTACAGGCATGTAGCACCATACATTGTCTGAGAAATATGCTTATTTTAAGAAGATTTCAGTCGAAAAGAATGAATAGGGATTGCCCTTCCTGTAGAGCTTCAAAAAGGACACAGGTGACAGTTCTGGACCCTTAAGATGCTCATCTCGCCAGGCGGTGGTGACGCACACCTTTAATCTCAGCACTTGGGAGGTAGAGGCAGGTTGATCTCTGTGAGTTCGAGGCCAGCCTGGGCTACAGAGTGAGTTCCAGGAAAGGCACAAAGCTACACAGAGAAACCCTGTCTCGAAAAACCAAAAGATTCTCACCTCTCTGTTCATAGAAGCCCCTTGTTGCATCTTAAAAGTGCCTAGCATCTCTGGCCTGGGACTTGGTGGGTTCACTGTCATTCTCTGCTATAAGTAGCTATCAGGTGGAAACAGAAATGGTACAGCTTAAGCCTCATATTCTGGTATTCACACTGGCTCCCTTTCTTGGAATTCTCATGACAGGTGAGTTTCCACTTAGTAGCTGATGTAACTGCTGTGCAGGGAATTGATTTTTTTCTTTTTTTTTTTTTTTGAGACAGAGTCTTAATGTAGTCCAGGCTGGCTTCCACATTCCTGTGCAGCCTTGTATAACCTTGAACTTTTGATCCTCCTGCCTCTGCATCCTGAGAGCTGGGATAGCAGGTGTGTATGCTGCTGTGCCCTGCCTTTGAGTGATGAGTTGAAAGGAGGCCCCCAGCTCTTTCCTGTCCACTCCGCTCTTGCTGTGACCACCAGGCTGTTCAGAATTCTCATCCCTCTTATATTTGTGTTTTCCAAATTAGCAGTTTGCTCTTGAGTGTTGACCTTTTTAATATTCTGTATTTTGATTGGTTGTTCTTAGCACTCTCTCTTGTTTTCAACCTGGCTTAGCCCCCCCAGGGAAGAGGTGAAACAGCTATCCAATAAAAACACAAAATACTGAAAAGGTCAAAATACGCCATTACAATAAATTACCATAACTCAAACAGGGAAGCGGGCATTAAGATTCTGATACAGACGAGGATGGAGATTGGCAGGAGAGTTGAAAATGGCACCTCATGAATGCATTTGGATGTCAGAGTTCATCCAGAACAGAGTCAACATTCCAAATCGCAGCTGGAACATTGTCTCGTGAATGTCTCATATCCATGGTTGAAGTACAGAAATGCCATACGGGAAAGAGATGGCTTTTGCTGTTTTACTTCTTCCCCAGATGTGTGTGTGTGTGCGTGTGCGTGTGCGTGTGCGTGCGTGCGTGTGTGTGTGTGTGTGTGTGTGTGTGTGTGTGTGTTTCTGTTGGGGGGAAGGAAGAACAAATAGAGATTCTGCTACAATCTAAGTGAGGTAGAGGGCACTGAATCAGGAATTGGGAGACTTAATTCTTCATATCTCTGCCAGGAGCTCATTGTGGTTTAAGCACTTGCTCAGCACCCCCCCCCCCCATCCCTTTTTGTCAGCATTGGCGATGGAACCTAGGGCTTAGCACATACTAGGCGGGGGCTCTACCAGTGAGCCATGCCCAGCTCCTCCTCCTGATCTCAGGTGAATGCTTTACTTGTGAGTTACATCCTTAGCCCAAGTTACTTACCAGTCTTAGCATTGTCCCATCAAAGTCACTTTTCGTATCACACCGGATATTGGAGCTTTTTAAAACCACCCAACACGGCCTTCGCCATGTTGGGACTGTTATACGATGAGACCTATTCTCTTTCCACTGATTATGTTCTATGATCGGGTGAGTTTCCCAGCCTCCCTGGGTCCTGGTGGCCATCATTTTCTCGAGATCTAGAAGAAACCTGGTGGTGGCGGACATGATTCAGTGACCTGCCAGGCAGCTCCCCTCCTCCTTGCCTCCCAGGTGGAAAGTTGACCAAATCTCCAGCCTGGAAGGCCGTTTCATTATCATCAGGGAGCTCAATAAGAACTCCATTTTCCCAGAGACATGGCAAGTAGACGGAGCTGGTAGCTGTGGACAGCTGGGCTGCCAAGAGCCGTGTCTGGCTCAGCCCTCCTGCCTGTCACCCAGTTCTGATGGCAGATGCTCCCCCACCCTCCACTCTGCAAACAGTGGGGCAGAGTGTGTCATCAAAACACCCTCATAGGGGATGAAGACTTCAGGGACAGGGAACTCCTGCTCATGGGCAGCCACAGTTTAGTCGTGTCTTGCTTGAACAAATTATCTCTTAAGTGATGGCATGAGGAGAGCTGTGTTAATCTACGGAATCGTAAACCTTCCCCTCGGTGCGATGCCGCCACTCACACAGATACTAATCTGCAGCCACACCGTCACTCTGGGTTTTGACACAGACACTTTGAATTGCCAACAGAAAATCGTATTTGACATTTAATTCCAATCATGCAGAGCCTTTCAATGAAAGCACTGTCACTTTACCTTTATTTGGGAGACAATGCGCTCATGTCTTCTCATAATTTTTTTCCCTCTTGGAGGAGGGAGCGCAGAGAGGAGAATGGAAGAAAAATGGAACTCCAGGGGCTGTAGAGGCGGCTCAGCCATTAGGAGCATTTCCTACTCTGGCAGAGGACCAGAGTTTGGTTCCCAGCACTCAGATGAGATGGCTCATGACTGTCTATAACTCCAGCTCCAGGGGATTTGATACCATTTCTGGCCTTCATGGGCACCTGTAGACCTGTGCACACATTGTGCACTTGCATGCACACACACACACACACACACACACACACACACATGCACACACACACACACGCACACGCACACGCACACGCACACGCACATGCACACACACAAATAAAACAAACCTTTTAAAAAAAAAGAAACTTTGATAATGCACGAATCGGAGCAATGCTCAGAGCCCCACGGCCGACCACAGCTGTTGTGGATCTGTGGTTTTTGCTCTTCTCCTGTTTGTTGAATTCTGGTCTATCTCCATCACTCTATGCAGATTATGTATTATCACATTCCTATTAGGCATCATTATATGCAAATAAGCACCATTGTATGTGGATTAGACATTCATTCAAGTTAAAAGGCGTGTTGGATGGAGACAGGGAGATGTAAACTAATGGGGACAGAGTCTTAGTTTCCTGTGGCTGTGATAAAATACTCTGGACGAAAACAATTTAGGGAAGAGAGGGTCTATTTTTAGCTCGTGATTCCTGAGCTGTAGGTTAGAGTCCATCATAGCAGGGAAATCACATTGGTAGGAGCTAGAATCTAGCTGCCAGAGGAGCTGATTTCATTGCATCTGCACTCGGAGGAGAGCAATAGACGCATGCATGCTGACACTCAGTATGCTCTCTCCTTTTCCCATGAAACTGTGCTGTCCACTTGGATGCAAGCTCTTTGTGTAATCAAGGCAGTCCTGCACAGATGTGACCGCAGGCCAACCTCACGCTGACAGTCCCTCACTGATACTCTCATTCTAGATTATTTTGAGTTGACCATTGACACTCACCACCCCAGGCACAAAATTTCAGGTATATAGGAGATCCAGTTTAACTCCATCGTGTGGTGACTATGGCTATTAGTAACATAGTGACCTATATCAAAACAGCCATAGGATTTGCATGCTTATTTTTGTTTATTTAATTTTGTGTGTGAGATACATGTGTGCAATCAATGTGCCTGTAGAGGTCAGAGGACAATTGTTGGTCCCCTGGAGCCTTCCACCTTTTGTTTGAGACTAGGACCCTCGTATGCTGGGAACATTACTACACAGGCAAGGCTAACTGGGCAGTGTGCTTCTAGAGATCCACCCGTCTTTGCTTCCTATTTGCCATCTAATTGTTGTCTGGAGTTTTACATTGGGTTCTGGGGGTCCAAACTCAACTCCTTATGCTTATGAGGTAATTATTTAATGATTGAGCTATCTCCCCAGGTCCTCAAAATAGCTAAAAGATTGAAATGCTTTCTTCACAAAGAAATGATAAACATACCAAGTACACATGCTCATTAGCCTGATTTGTTCCTTCCACAGTATTGATGTATACAATCAATCAATGTATACTGATTATATAATGATCAAATATGACATATGCAGTGTACTGAAACAGCACTTTTTACCTTATAAAATCTAGTTACAATCTGTTTATTAAAAGTAAAATTCAAAGGGCTGGGGGGAAATCGACCAGTGGTTAAAAATGCTTGCTGTGCGAGTGTGAGGGTCTGAGTTCGAATCTCTCCAGAATCCATGTAAGGCCACACACACCTGTAATTCCAGTGTTCCCGTGGTGAGCTGGGAGTCAGAGACAGGAGAGCTCCCAGACACTCATGAGCCAGCTGTTGTGGCATACACAGTGGCCAGCAGGAGACCTTGTCACAAGGGGGAAGGTGAGACTGATACTTGATGCTGTCTTCTGATCTGCACATAGGTGCCATGGCATGTGATGTGTGTGTGCCTGCACACACGTGGGGTGAGGGGGAGTGAGGGGGAGAGGGAGAGAGAGAGAGAGAGAGAGAGAGAGAGAGAGAGAGAGAGCGAGCCAAAGGTAAATTCAGATGGGCTTGGCGGCACACATCTGTCATCTAGGACTTGAGATACTGAGGCAGGGAGACTGCTGTATATTTTAGGTCAGCTTTCCTAACCAGCTAGTGGCATCAATGTTCCAGGTAATTTTTTAAAAACATCTACTTCCTACTGTAATTTTATAACTTTAAGTATAAATGGAAAATAATAAACTTTTGGTGCCTTCTGGGAGACCTCTGACATGTTATAAAATTGCAACCAGAACATCGACAGGACTGAAATGAAGAAAACGCCAGTTGTCACGGCATTTAAATCTCACCTGCCACTGAAATGCCACCCTTCTCAAATTGAGTCCCGTGGGAAATAAAGGGCCGGGGAGAGAGAAGGTGGTGTGTTGAGAAGGCAGGAGAGCCAGCCTTTCAAACTCAAGAGAGCCTTAGCTGGCGAGCTTGTCACCAGGCAGATCTCCTAGTTCATGTCATCCTCAGAGTTCGGGGGCTGGTGGAGGGGGGTGTGGGGGATGGAGACGGACAGGGAGGACAGGAGATAGCCACAGGAGTGCAGTGGGAAGTGGGTTCCTCATGGCCTCTGCTGCTGCTAAGTTGTATAAACCCCAGTCTCTGCAAGCAGGGGATTCTAACCGGAGATGATGCTGGAAGGAAATAGTCTGCTTGGATTGGACATCCCCTATTCCCATGGAAACACCCTATCGTGACATCTCAGAGTAACACAGACAGGTAAAGGCAGAATTTTACGTGGCTTTGTAAAGCAAGTATGTCTTTTGGTTTCTTGAGAGTCAAGAGTGACTCTCTTGGGGTATCTGTTGTGAACACCAGATTGCCATTGCTGGGGTGAATGCTTTATTCGATAGTTCTTGTGTATGGGAGAGTCTTTCGGTGAGATTAGTTCTTACGGGCACAGAGATGAAGTTGCTATCTACATGGTCCCTGATACAAAGGACTAGAGCATCAGATAGAAATAGGGATAGGAAATGGGTTGTTTTATGGCTATTTCCTCCATATTGAAAATTCTCTCCTAGAGAGGCTTCTTTTTAAAATTTGATTTTTATTTTAAAATTTCTTACGTGTGTGAGTGTTTTGCCTGCATGTATGTATAGGCACCACTTGATGTACACAGAGGCCAGAAGAGGGTGTCAGATCCCTGGGACTGGAGTTACAGATGGCTGTGAACCATCGGATGGGTGATGGGAACCTGGGTCCACTGGAAGAGGAGCCAGTGCTCTTAACTGATCTATCTCTCCAGCCCCCGAAACAGGCTCAGGAAGTAAACGAAACTCACAGAACTCAGGAATTCCCTGAATTTTACAAGATTTATGAGGTCTCTCCCCAAGGCTGTACTAAACAAAACAGCAAATGACAGAAGGCAGGAACGATTTCCACTAGAGGTCGACAGGGCCCTTCCCAGTCTCCCAGATAAGGAGTGATGGTCTACTGGAGATACTGAGGTAGAGGAAGTGGATGAGGATAGCAGGCTTGGGCTTAGAGCTGGGATTTTGTCCCGGGAGACTGGAACTTGAGAGAGAAAGTTAGGAAAGCATGATGGGTCTCTATCTCAGAGGAAATGGTGTTTACCACTGGGGCATAGATTATGCAAACAGGGTCCAGTGGCTAGAAGCTGAGGCAGACAATAGGAAAGAACTCAGTGTTGTGAACCAGGCCACTGGATTTGGAGCAATGGAAGATGGCCAGCTCAGGATATGAATACAGGGTACCTGGAACCCTCTCCAGTTTAAGGCAAGACTAGAGAGCACTGTGAGGACTTAAGTCTTCACAAGGGGTCTCCAGACGGCTGGCTGGGCCAGAGTAATGGAAGGCTTTCCCTGTCTTTAGGTACACTATATCCGAAGGTCGTAAGTGTCCCAAGCAAGTCCTGGAAGCACCCCCCCCCCCCCATGCCACTCTGTTTTTGGAAAGAGTGTGCCTGACAATGTGAAAATCAGAGAAGGAAGTTTCCACTGGGCTACTGGTCCTGTGCTTATTCAAGCCATTTAGCTGCCTCCCTGAAGGCAGGAGAGACTTTCCTCACATGTGCCCTTGCTCTCTTCCATCCTGCTCCCTTCTGTCTCAGTCCACTTTAATTTTGGTAGCAGAATACTCTGGAGGTTAGGTAGTATATAAAGTATGAAGTCCGGAGGCTGAAAGTCTAAGATCGGACAGTCTTTTTCTTTTGTATAGACTTTCTCTCATAACTGTTGGTGAGACCAGTGTTAACTTGTTCCAAGGTCAGTGTCCTGAATGACCTAGTGATCGCCTACCCTACCCTTTTTTGGGGGGTGGGGGTGGGGGGTGGATGGAATCCAAGTCCTTATGTGTTGCTAGGCAAGCATGTGACTGCTGAGTCATGCCCCAGCCCCTTCTCTGATGGATTCTAGGCAGGTGCTCTACCACTGAGCCACACCCCAGCCCCTCACTGGGGGATTCTAGGCAGGTGCTCTACCCCTGAGCCACACCCCAGCCCCTCACTGGGGGATTCTAGGCAGGTGCTCTACCCCTGAGCCACACCTCAGCCCCTCACTGGGGGATTCTAGGCAGGTGCTCTACCACTGAGCCACACCCCAGCTCCTCACTGGGGGATTCTAGGCAGGGGCTCTACCACTGAGCCACACCCTCAGCCCCTCACTGGGGGATTCTAGGCAGGAGCTCTACCACTGAGCCACACCCCAACCCCTCACTGGGGGATTCTAGGCAGGAGCTCTATAGCTGAGCCTTGCTCCAGACTGTCCCCAAGTCTTGTCTTTTCTACCTTCTCTCAAACTCAGCCCCATCAGAGGCCAAGCTTCTAAACCAGTGATTCTCATTTCATGCGGTGACTCCCAACCATAAAATTATTTTCATTGCTATTTCATAACTGTCAATTTTGCTACTGTTATGAATCATAATGTAAATATCTGATATGCAGGCCATCTGATAGGTGACCCCTGTGACAGGGTCCTTCTGGGTTGAGAGCCACTGTTCTGAACACTCGAACCTTGCGGAGACACCCTTAAACCATGAGAAGAATGGGGCACAGGGCATGTGCACTCATGTGCACAGCTGCCTGCTTGTCTGCTCATGCTCCCTGCTGACAGAGACCTTTTCCTCTTGTTGTGGGAAGCTGCTGCAGCAGCGGGCCCAGCATCCGTGGCAACAGCAGGGCCGGACACTGTTGCGAAACGGGGGAAGATGTGTGAATTGTCCATTTCACACCGATCCTTTAATGTGGACACCCTCGCTGGTGATAATGAAACAGGAGGACGGGAATATTATGTTCTCAGTTCCTGCTACATTCTGGGGCAGCTGGCTGCTGTGCAAACTTGTGAAAACTGTAGGCATCCAGTAAGAGCCACCTGACCGGGGAGCCGGATGCCTTTTGGTTCATTTCATCTCACGCCATGCCGAGGGCTAATTAGAGCAAGCCTGTTGCTGCAGTGTTAACTGGGGCAAGTGAGCCTGGCATAGCATTTCTCCTAAGCTGGATGCCAGGTAAACATCTATTCATGGCAGTGATGGTGTGATACAAGCAGAGAGGATTCCTGAAGATGTCATGGTGCAGAGTGTATGCAGATCTGCCTCTCAAGTTGAAGAGAAAACTAAAGTGTGTTGGAGTGCTCTCTCTCTCTCTCTCCCTCTCCTCTTACTTCTGTCATTTTTCTTTCCTCCCTCCTCCCCTCCCTTCTTCCCTCCCTCCTCCCCTCCCTCCCTTCCTCTTCTCCCTCCCCTTCCCCTCTTTCTGACATGATCTCAATATACCAGCTTGGGTTTGAGCTTGCTATGTAGCTGAGGACGACCTTGGACTTTTTCATGTGCATGTGTATGCATACATGTGTACACAGGTAGAAGTGTGTACCTGGAAGCCAGAGGATAACCTCAACTGTCATTCCTCAGGCATGATCCACCTTCTTCTTGAGACAGGGTCTTTCACTGACCTAGAACTCACCAAGTCGGCTAGACTTGCTGGCCACTACCTCTCCAGCCCTGGCATGACAAGACTTGTGTCACTACCGGTGACGTTTCCCCCCATGAGCTCTGGGTATTGAATGCAGCCTGTCATAGTGAATGCTTTCCACCACATGGACTTTAACTGCCTGTGCGCCTGACTCACCTACAGGCGAGAACTGGAGTTTTCGGGATGCAACATCACACCCAGTTTTACGTGTTGCTGGAGATGGAACCCAGGGCTGTGCATGCTAGGTAAGCACTCTACCAAATGAGCTACAGTCTCAGCCCCCCCCCCCATCCCTTTAAATCATTAGTCATTATTGTTTCACAGAACATGGTCTTTGCTGCCATTAAGGAATCTGGGAGGCTGGGGTGCATGCTTTTAATTGTGCATCCTCTTAATCCCAGCACTCAGGAGGTAGAAGCAGGTGTCCTCTATGAGTTCCGGACCAGCCTGGTCTATATTGTAAGTTCCAGGATGGCCAGGGCTATGTAGAAAGACCCTATCCTAAACCAACAGACAAACAAAAATCCAAACAAAGAGACAAATAGAGTCCCTGTGTGATCTTGAACTGGTAACTTTGTATCTCTGTGTCTAGTAGCAATTATCTCATGGTATAAAAGTGCCTGTAGTGGGAGAGAGAACCGGCCAGTTCAGCCACAGAGAGATGGCTCAGTGGTGAAGCCCAGCCGACTACGTCACTCCCTGGAGGTATCATGAGAAGGCAGGAAGTGTGAACATCCTCGGCACACATGCACTCGGTCAGCATAGGTGGCTGGGGTAAGTGATGTGCCGGCAGTTGACAATGTCTCACTGGAGCCGGACTTCCTGAATTCGCACTCTGTAGTGGACGTCATATTGGTAAATTGACATGTGCTGCTTGAGCTGTTTGAGAAGGCGGCCCTGGGAATGGATTTGCCAACCTCCCCTCCCCCTCGCCAACTCCAGACTCAAGCATGTTTGTCTCAAAGTGACCTCTAAGTCCCTGTGTCTAGAGATAGCCTGGATGGACCCCCCTGACTGTGACAGGGAGAGAAAAGAACAGCAAAACAGTCCAAGAGTTAGAACACCGTGTTCTCAAGAGCAGCTAGAAAGTGACCCATTTCCATCAGAGGTTATTATATATTATATATAATATATTATTATTATACTGGTGTTATCTCCTGATACAGAAGTGCCTGCAGCGGGACAGAGAACCCACAAGTTCATCATGGAGAGACAGCTCAGTGGAGAACTCCAGATGACTGCCTCACTCACTCCAGTCGGTTTCTGCTGGATGCTGTGAGCTTCCCACATCATGATTTTTATCTCTGTTGCTGTTTTTTTTTGTTGTTGTTTTGTTTTGTTTGTTTGTTTTTTTTTTTTACTTGAAAGTCTCACCTGAGGGGTGAGCCTGGAGCACTTACCAAGGAACTCAAGCATGTTAAGATGAGACCTTCCTTGTGTGTTCTGCTGCATGGCATGGTGATACTTTATTTGTACTGAAATGTGATTTTATTTGTATGTTAATGAAGTTGCTTTGGGGTCAGAGCAAGCCAGAGCAGAAGCTGGGTGGTGGTAGTGCATGCCTTTACTCCCGGCATTTGGGAGGCAGAGCTAGGCAGGATCTCTGTGTGTTCAAGGACACAGCCAGCATGGCGACACATGCTTTTAATCCCAATACCAACCATAGAACACCTGGAGGTCTGTACAGACAGTCAGTGATGAGGAGGTCATGTGGCTGGGTTTACAACCAATGAGAAGGCAGAACAGGAAGTCTATATAAAAAGACAGGACACAGGAAGTAGCTCTCTTGCAGAGAGGAAAGACAGAGTAGCAGTGAAGGGTAAGGTTTTCAGCTCTCTGCTATTGCTCTGACCTTGTGGCTTTTAACTCTGCAATTGGCTCTGTGTTTCTTCTTTAACAAGATGGTTACATCTACAGCATGGTGCAAGTGTCTACTCAACATCCCATTATCTTTCTGCGGCCTGTTGTGTTATTCTTTGATGCTTTCTTGTTACATATGTAATAAACACACCCCTTTGAGACCCAAAGCATGGCTGTTGTAGATCATTCTCTGGCCCACTGTGTGGCCTTGCTCTGCCTCAGCAACCTCATCTGTGAAATGGAGGGAATAGAATCTTCCATGATGGGCTTTTATGTT